>NC_051162.1:150051490-150083990 GCF_013339745.2 Dermacentor silvarum
TGGGGCATCTGTAGTTACCTCCCGAGTGGCTGTTTGAGCGTCAATGCGTAGCGCTTGCATCCAGGTGTTAATGTCGGCAATGCCTTCTGCTAAGGTAGCACCAATGCGTATACTAGGAAAGGCATCCCATTCGGTAATGGTGAATTCTTTAGTGGGGGCAGGGGCGGTGATGATGATGATGATGTCTGGTGTTTTATGGCGCAAGGGCCACTTATGGCCAAAGAGCGCCATGCCAGTGTTTGTGAGTGTGCAGTGGAGCGATGAATTCTGAGAAGTAGATGAAGCGTGGCTGTAAAAGGGCCGAAAATAATCGCTGTAGAGTGCGTAAAATATACATGTCCTAAAATCATGGCAATGGCATGAGGTGTACTTTGAAATGAAGAATGCATTGAGAGGGAATGACACGATATTTAAAATATTTAAGATGCCGTAATTGGCAAGAAGCACTACTGCCTAAACAGAGCCCTTGAACCACAAGGGCCTGGAGGCATGTGCTATAAAAACTACTGTCACAGCGGCATCCTCTGGAGAGAGGATGCGCTATGACCTTAATGGGCTAATAACATGCAGGACCACATCGTTAAAGAAATAGACAACTGCTTTGGCGTTAAAAAGCGGTTCTTCACTAAGGAACATCATGGGATGAAGAGGGACATGATACCTGTACGCTAGAGGAAAACATTTATTTCTCTCTGTTTCGGCTTCCCGACACTCCAAGAGGACATGGAGGACGGTCAGCTTCTCACCACATCTACCACAGGTTGGTGGTTCATCACCAGTAAGCAAAAAATTGTGGGTGCCATATGTATGTCATATTCTTAGACGACAGAACAGGACATCAGTTCGTCGTGCTTTCATTACGGGGGGCCAGCAACCTAACTGTGGTTTTATCAAGTGAAGCTTATTATTTCTTTCCGCATCCCACAAGCGATGCCAGTGGCTTCGCAGTTTCTTTCGCAGGAAAGGCTTCAAATCTGTTGCAGGAACAACAGCTGTAGGGAGATGTAATGCCTGAGATGTAACTGATGTGGACATTTGGTCTACTCGAACATTACCCTCGATGCCTCTATGGCCCGGCACCCAGCATATAAATAATCACATGCTGGTTAGATATATATGCTTTACACAGAATGGAATAGAGCTCATTAAGTACAGGATTTTTGTGTTTACAGAGTAATTGCAATGCTTTCACAACACTTTGCGAGTCTGTAAATATGATAGTCTTTTTAAGTTTTGATTTCATTATATACTTTACAGCCGATAATGTTGCATGGGCGTCAGCCGTAAAGATACTTGTCTCCGGGTGCAGTACACCGGATTCCAAAAACGATGGACCGATGGCTGCATAAGATACCCCGGCATGTGACTTGGAAGCGTCTGTGTAAAACTCCGTACACGAGTATTTAGATTGGAGTTCTAAGAAATTCATTCTAATGTGTGCCTCTGGCGCAAGTTTAGTGACCTCTACGAACGATGTGTCACACTCTATGGGCTGCCACTGCCACGGCGGCAACAGTTTCGCTGGAGCCATAGGACATTGTTCAAGCAGCGGAACACCCATTTCCTCACTGAGGTTCCTCACACGCAAAGAGAACGGCTTTCTCGCTGCAGGTCGATTATGGAAGAGTGTGGCAGTGGTCACGTAATTTATAGTTGAATAAGAGGGATGTTCAATGTTTGCTTGTACTTTCAGAAAATATGTATAACTGCTGTATGACCGCTGCAGATGAAGTGACCACTGATTCGACTCTACGTAGAGGCTTTGGATTGGACTTGTCCTGAAAGCACCAGTAGCGAGACGGATACCCAAGTGGTGAATGGGGTCTAGAATTTTTAGTGCACTTGGCGTTGCAGAATTAAAAATTATAGACCCGTAATCAAGGCGTGAGAGGACAAGACTCTTATACAAGTTAAGCAAACACTTTCGATCACTACCCCAAGTCGTACGCGACAGAAGCTTTAAAAGGTTCATTGTCTTCAGGCATTTTGCCCTCAGATACTTAATATGAGGAATAAATGTAAGCTTGGAATGTAAAATAATGCCTAGAAACTTATGGTTGCTGCTCACAGAGAGCGCATCTCCTTTGATTCGTATACTGGGGACAGGCTTTATGCCTCTCTTGTTTGTAAAGAGTACGCAAGTGTTCTTCTGGGCGTTTACTTTAAAGCCGTTATCATCTGCCCATTTGGACAATCTGTTTATTCCTAGCTGTACTTGTCGTTCGCAGATGGCAATATTGCATGATTTGAAGGCTATTTGCACATCGTCGACATAAATGGAATAAAACATTGTGCGTAGAATGACTGTGTGAAGGGAATTCATTTTTACAATAGTGTGCAACTAAGCACGCCTCCCTGTGGCACACCGGTCTCTTGGGTGAATGACTTAGACAAAGCGTTGCCCACTCTTACGCGGAATGTGCGATTAGATAGGTAACTTTCAATTGTGTTCAACATTTTGCCACGGACACCCATCGCCGAAAGATCTCGGAGAATGCCGTAGCGCCATGTCGTGTCATAAGCTTTTTCTAGGTCGAGAAACACTGAGAGGCACAACTGCTTATGTATAAAAGCATCTCTAATATAATACTCAATGCGAACAAGGTGGTCTGTTGTGGACATACCCTCCCTGAAACCACATTGCAAGGGGCTAGTAGTTTGTTATTTTCAAGGAAACAGATTAAGCGTCTGTTTATCATTTTTTCGAATAGTTTGCACAGGCAGCTGTTAGCGCTATTGGCCTGTAGCTGCTGGCTAGGGATGGGTCTTTACCTTGTTTAAGCACGGGAATGACTATAGCTTCCTTCCACGAGGACGGGATATATCCATCCGCCCACATGACATTGAAAAGATACAGGAGTGTTTTCAGCGCTTCAGGATTCAGGGGCTTAATCATTTCATATATGACACGATCACCGCCTGGCGCCGAGTTATTGCAGCAAGCGAGGGATGCTTTCAGTTCAGTTAAAGTAAATGGATAGTTGCAGGCCTCACTCGATGAACCTTTACGTTTTAGGGGCTGTCGCTCTTCGCGTTCTTTGAACCTCAGAAATGCTTGTGTATAGTGGGACGCACTGGAGATATATTCAATGTGTTCGCCCAGACAACCAGCCTGATCTTCTAGGCTCTCTCCTTGAGTACTTACTAAGGGGAGTGGGTGTACCTCCCGGCCTTTTAATTTATTCACTCGATTCCACACTTTCGTCTCATCCGTGTAAGAATTTATACTGGAGATGTACTTCTCCGAACTCTGCCTTTAAGCACGTCGACGTGTTCTTCTACCCTGGGACTTTATTTGTTTGAAACTAATCAAGTTTTCGGCGGTTGGAGAGTCGCGAAGTCGTCCCCAAGCTTTGTTTTGATTTTTCCGTGCTTCCTTGCATTCCTCGTTCCACCAAGGGATACGACGTTTATTAGCCAGTCCGTTAGTTTGACGGATGCATGTTGTGGCAGTCTCAATTATAAAGCCCGTTATATATGCTACAGCATCGTCTATATTTAAAGAGGCAATATCATCCCTGCTTAAATACGTTTGTTCTTGGAAACGTTCCCAGTTAGCCGAGTCAACCTTTCATCGGGGAATGCGTGGGGAACATAGATCTTGTTTTGTCAGTTTTAACATGATTGGGAAGTGGTCGCTCCCAAAAGGGTTCTTCAAAACGGACCACTCCAGGTACGGAATCAGTGTACTCGTCACGATACTTAAATCTATGGAGGAGTATGTGTTGTGCGCCATGCTGTAGTAAGTTGGCTCTTTCTTATTAAGTAAACATGCTCCTGAAGAAAAGAGAAAGTTTTCAATTAGGCACCTTCTCGCATCGCAACGAGAGTCTCCCCACAATGTGTTATGTGCGTTTAAATCTCCGACTACTATGTATGGTGCCGGAAGTTCATCTATGTAGTTCTGAAATTCAGTTTTATTAAGTTGATAATTAGGAGGGATGTAGATAGAGCTAACAGTGACTAGCCTGTCAAACAATACCCCTCGGACAGCAACTGCCTCTAAGGGCGTATGAAGTTTCAGTTCTCGACAGGCAACACCTCTGTCAACTACGATAGCAACACCGCCGGATGACACGAAGGTGTCATCGCGGTCTTTGCGAAAGATGGCGTATTGCCAGAGAAAGTTGCATTGTGTGGATTTGAGGTGTGTCTCCTGAACACACCGCACCTTCGGATTAAACTTGTGTAAGATTTCCTTGACGTCATCGAGGTTGTGTAGGAGTCCTCTGACGTTCCACTGTATTATTTGTGTATTCATGTTGAAAGTGTTTTTTGTGCTGTGTGTAAAGGAGACTAACTTAAGCTACAGAGCCCTTGTCGGGCCCTGTGATGCGGGCTTTTTCTTTTTTGGAGTGATCGCGAGATTCTCGCCGCTCCTGAGGCGCTGGTGGCGCCGTCTGGCCGGTTGTTGTGTCCATCGCATCTTGTGAGGCGCTGGACACGCGCTCTTGCGAGCGGTTGCTTTGACGAGAAGGCCTCGCCTCGAGGGACGAGGGCCTGGAGGCCACCAGCCCGGAGGTCGATGGCCCCTTCTTGTGAGTTGGCGGAGCAGCGCTAGCTGCAGCCGCCGAGGGGGCGGATGGCGTCACTGCCGGCTCACTGTGTGTGGGCCATACAGCCGCCGGAAGCCGTTGCGACGCTGCCCCCTGACGCGCCACTTCGGCAAAGCTGCTCTTCGGCAGGTATGACACCCGCCTGCGTGCCTCCTTGAATGAAATATTTTCTTTTACTTTGATTGTCACAATTTCTTTCTCTTTTTTCCAAGACGGGCACGACCGCGAGTATGCGGCATGCTCGCCATCACAGTTGACACAGTGCGGAGTGTTCTGGCATGTTTCAGAGGAATGTTCATTGTCACTGCACTTGGCACAAGTCGGCCGGCCTCGACAGTTCTGCGAACTGTGACCGAACCTTTGGCACTTGAAGCATCTGAGAGGATTTGGCACATATGGTCTAACTCAAATCTTGAGGTACCCGGTCTCGATGGACTCGGGCAGAACACTTGAGTCGAAAGTAAGAACTAGGTGTTTGGTCTGAATTTCTTTACCATCTCGCCTCATCTTAATTCGTTTGACACTGATGACGTTCTGATCACTCCAGCCCTCCAGGAGTTCAGCTTCAGATAGCTCCAACAAATCAGCATCGGATACGATGCCGCGGGTGGTATTCATGGTACGGTGCGGGGTTGCTGTTACTGGAACATCCCCAAAGGACACTAGATGGGGCAGTTTTTCATGTTGTTTCTGATCACGGAGCTCGAGTAGCAGATCACCACTGGCCATTTTCGATGCTTTGTAACCCGGACCGAAAACTTCGGTTAGGGATTTCGAGACGAGGAAGGGTGAGATCATCCTCACTGTCTTTTCAAGTTAATCAGAGTGGATGACGTGAAAACGTGGAAAGTTCTTTGTTCGGTTGCCATAAAATTGAAAAATGTCTTCGGTGCTCCCTCGTTTGTGAGAGCGATCAGGGAGTCAGGGAATGACGAAAGAGCCATAAAGGTAACAATGATTTCGGTAACTATGCCAGCCGCCCACCACCGAGCCCAACAAGGGGACGCTACGAGACCTGAAGGAGATGCAGACGCCAGCTGTACATAGCTACTATAACCTAATATAATAGACCCAAGGCTGGATAAACTACACCAGGTTAACCCTTGCTGCCTGGAAAATTGGAAGTAAAACGAAGTGAAGAGAAGAGAAGACAGGAGAGATGGAAAGTCAGAGAGAAAGACGAAGGTTGGAGGGAGAGAGAGACAGGAAAAGGCAACTACCGATTTCCCCGGTGGGTCAGTCCGGGGGTCCCGTCTACGTGAAGCCGAGGCCAAAGAGGTGTGTTGCCTCCGCCGAGGGGCCATAAAGGTCCGAACACCCGGCATTGGCTCAACCCCCCGGATCCTCTTTTCCCCGGACACGGCTAAGCCAAGTAAGGTTAAACGCGGGAGGGTCCGACCTTCATGTGCTCGGGTCCGTGGTGTCGCAACACACCAAATGCCGGCTTGCGCAGACGCCCCTGCGGGAGGCAGGGGTGGTCGCGATTTGGGGTAAAGAGATAGTAAGGATATAATGGTCGCTGCCTAGGTACTGCTGGATATTGGTCCGGTGTGCATTGTTGATATGTTTGATGAAGATGAGGTGGGGGGTAGAGTGCCCGGTAGTGGAGGTACCGAGGCGTTTGGGAAAGGAAGGATCCGTGATAAGGGTGAGGCCTAAGTCGTGGTGATCTTGCCAGAGGTTGCGAGCTGCAGCTTCCGTGCGAACGTAACCCCAGCCTGTATGGGCGAGGTTGAAATCGCGGCCGATGAGGAGGGCGTGCGTTCCAGCTACGTGAAGAGCCTTCTTGAAGATGGCGAGGAAGCGACATTTTGCTTTGTCCTTGGGGCTATTGTAAATGTTCAGAAGGAAGATGCATTCTTTCCATTTACGATTGGGAATTAGTTCGAGGAATAGGTGTTCGATGTGACGGACTATGGAGATAATGTTGAATAACAGGGATACGACGCTGTACTAGGGTGGAGACCTGGCGAAGAGGGTGGGTGGTATGGAAGGTTTGATAACCGGGGAGCGTGGTGGGGGTGTTATTGGTTTCTTGAAGTAGGATAGCATCCGGGCAGCGTGTATGTTGGCGTAGGTGTTCATTGAGTACCGCTTGTTTCTGGTGAAAGCCTTGGCAGTTCCACTGCCAAATGAGGGTGTCTCGATTAGTGTGAGCCATGATGGGAGATAGTGGATGTCGCCATCGGCGTCCCAGGATTCTCACGCCTCCTAGCCATGCCACAGACGGGGGCGGCATGGCTAGAAGGCGTGATAATATGATTTTCCAGGTTGGTCACTCGTTGGACAATACCAATGAGGGCGTGCTGGTTGGAGTTGAGTGCATGTCGGAAAGTGCTCAAAGTTGTTTGAAGTGGGATGAGCATGTCTTTAACTTCAGTGCGGACCTGGCCCGTGGCTCCATCTTGCAGGGCTCTCTTTTTGGGGGCGGGAGTCGTGGGGGTCTCCTGACTAGGGGCAAGGGCGTTCTGAGCGATAGATGTACGGGCTGGTGTTTGGGTTTGTTTGAGGTCTCTAACCTCCTGCGTGAGTTTAGTTAGGAGATCGCGTAGGATGGCGTTCTCACGCTTAAGCTGAGCTATTTCTGGGTTATCTGGTGAGGGAGGAAGGGAGGTGGCTTGTGTGCTTGGTGATGCCACAACCGTCTCGCGAGGTGCCCTTGAGGGCCTCTGCGAAGCTAACCTTGTTGTTGTTGGTAGATTTGCTGCGCGATGCCGATGGAGACCGGGATCTTGAGCGTTGTTGCGTGGATCGAGATGGAGTTCTGGAGCGGGAACGGCTCCCCCTTGATGCAGAGCGTGGCCTGATTCTGGTGTTGAGGGTGGAGGGGCCATCTTGTTGATAGGTGGCTTGGCTGGTAGCCCGTCGTTGCCCGATACGCTTGCGGATGACGTACGGGGTTTTATAACGAGCGGCACAGCTTTTGTCCGCGGTGAGATTGCGACCACCACAGAGGGAGCATTTAGGGTGACAGTTGGGGTCGGCGGGAGGGGGGGGGGGGTTGCGAGCACCGCAGCCCCGGCATATCTTGTTATTTGGGCAGGGACAAACGTCCATACGGTATCCGAAGTGGTCACACTGGTAACAAATGTCAATTTGCTTCCGATATAGCGAACATAGGAGTAACGTGGAGCCATAGCCAACCTGATAAGGCACATCCGGTTCATCAAAAGTGATGATCACTGTTTTAGTAGAGGTGATGCGCTTGGCTGCCAAGGCTGTCGGGTTTCGGGCAGTGACGACTTTGTTGTGGATCTGCTGGGAGGTCTCCATGAGTGGGATCCCACGGATGACCCCCTCTTCATGTGCCTCAGCTGCGGTTTCGTAGGCATTCACCTCGTGGGTGACGCCGTTCACTCGGAGAGAGCAGATGCGAGCATATCGGTCTGCATGGTCCGGGTGAGGTACGCTGACGACAATGATGTTTTGTTGCATATTCGGGCAGACGGTGTCCTCTAAGCTTTCTTCGTCAGTGAGTTTGGCTGCTTGGAGAATGGCTGCGGTCATCACGGGACTGCCGATCATGGCTATCACGGGGGGCTTCAGATGATTCACTGGTCGGGTTCGAATTGTCCGTGCCGCGTGTTGAGCGGCGGGATCGGGCAGTGAGCCAGCCAGACTGGGCCGTCACTTCTTCCGGCGAAATATCCTGGCCGGCGACCTGGATATCCAGTGCGGGCTCACACTGGTGGAAGATGTAAATGGTGCGCACCGAGGCGCGACACGCCGCCGAGACGCAGCCGGCTTAGTCGGAGGCTTAACGGTCGGCGAGCTAGGCTTAGCGCGGCGGCGACGTGGCGGGTGGACAAAAAGGTGCGGTTCACAGGAAAATGGAAAGTCCCACCGGAAAACGAGGTGTCCACAGAGTCCGGAGAACTTAACGAATCGTTTGGTGAAAAGTCACAGAAAAACCTGCAAAAACATTTGAGAAAGCCGGAGACGACATGAACACGTCCACACTCCTCGGCCTCTTCTTAATTTTTACCCAGTTATTTTACCTAGGAAGGACTTCAAGTATTTTTATTAAATTTGCGTATTCTTTCTTCAGCTCTGAAAATTATAACGGTAAAGGTCGATCACCGGAAGAAGAAAATTTCAGGCATAAATTAGTTTTATTCTGTAGTGTTCAGACGCAACCAAGGACGAAAAAAAACGATGAGGACAGGAAAGGGCGTCCTGATCGTTTTTTTCCCGTCCTTGGTTGCGTCTAAACACTACGGAATAAGATGAACCAACTAGCCCAGCAACGAGTCCTGATAAATTAGTTTTTTTTTCAGACGCTCTACGTGGGTCCTGCGCCGCACGTATGGGTGGCAGAAAAGAAAACAAGTTTAGTGCTTGATACTTCGGCACATAGCCCTCGCGCTCTCCCAAACAGAGGTTGAAGTTATAGTGACCGACTCCCAACAGGCGTGCCGCAATTTCGATAGCGGCAGAATTCATGCTACTACGCTCAAGATCATCAATCAAAAGCCACCATCCAGATCAGTCATGATCATCTGGGCACCAGCTCATCACGGCATTGCTGGCAACGAGGTCGCCAACCATGTGGCTCGAGATTTGACCCACCGAGATTTGACCACAGACGCCGAGGAATCTGAACCCGAGCGCATGCACCCTCTAGTCTCGTACCAAGACATCACACAACACTACAAGCTAACCCGCAGAACATATGCACCCCCACACAAATCACTACCTAGAGAGCAGGAGCGATTCCTCCGAGCTCTACAGGTTAATACATTCCCCCACCGAACCAGAAATCACCTCATAGTCCCTACACAATTCTCTCCGCAATGCCGCAGCTGCGCAGAGCCCGGGTCCCTCAGGCACATAGTAGGGGTTTGCAGAGAGACACCACTCAAGCTTCCGAACCCTTACCACACCAACAAGCTTTGGGAGAGAGCCTTGGCCAGCTCCGACCTCGAAGATCAGCAGCGGCTGATTGCGAGGGTCCAGGACGCGGCCCGAGCTCAAGGTATTCTGGAATGAGGACGCCTCGCCAAAGCTGCTTTTACATAATAAAGATGTTTATTCTCTCTCTCGTGCAAAATACACGTTTAAAGACGAGGAGGAAAAAAAAACGAAGATGGTGAAGAACCGGTTGATGTTGAGCTACTTATGATAAATTTAACATGAACCGCACAAGACTTATACCTCAACGAGCACGTCGTGGTGATGATGACTATGCGGATATTAAATGTTTCAGCGAAGAGAGCGCAACAACTTTAGGTTATTAAACAAAAATCAAGCCCTTAAAATCACTTTAGTGTTACTAGGCCCTAAAACCTGCATATTAGATAACGTAAAAATAGCACGGGAATGCTCTCGCATTCGAAATAACGGGCGAACTGTGTTCCAGGAAGTCAGTTTGACCCATTTAAAAACTGACAGGCACTACGAATATCCTTAGCTATGTAGTGCTTTTTTATTGCACGTGGAAGAAGTTGGGTATCATGTGTGATGGGGGCTGCTCCTTCTCTATTAGGCAAATAGCATATAGCAAAGATTAGCCAGCCTAAATGAACAAATAACCAACGAGACAGATTATTTTAATAAAATGTCAATTAATGTCGGAACGTGCGAACAGATAGTTCACAGAAGTTCCAATTAGCCAATTGTATGTCACAGTACATACAATTTGTGCAGCAAGTACTCATAGATAGTGAAACATGCAGTAAACACAAAATTATAGCTCCGTCCAATGCAGTTCACAATAAGTTAAAGTAATCACAGCATAGAGGCATTTCCGCAAAGCTTCATTCACGCTGAACACGTTACATTGCACTAGTAAGTCTCCGAAATTCTTGACGGTTCCGGAAATTACTTTAAGGCACTAATTGTAAGCTTTTGCAATTCACTTGTTCGATATGGCTCTAATGTTTTTTCCCAGTGAGAGGGGCCTATTTGCCACAGCGCACAAGGTATTGTTTATCTTTTTTGACGCGAAGCATGAATAATGCAGTGAAACAAAGGATACTCAATATATTTTTCTGATTCCAAGCATAAGTATAGCACACTTTCGGCTCGGTCTGTTCAATGTAGAAAACACTGCACACGCAGTGGGTAGACGCAGCCTGTGTATAACTTTTCTGAAGAAAATATGGCTGATGTTTACTGAAATATTGAATTGTAATTTTGGATCAATCTGAAATCAAGATCGTTAAATGTTTCGCAGCTACCAAGATCATAGGTGTTATAAAATGCGAAAATGAAAATGTTCAAGCCAATATGTAAAAACTGAGCCAGGAAAAGGTAATTTGTTTCCGAGCTTGTAAAAGTAACAGAATATATGACTAAGATTTATATTGATTCGACACACACAAAAAGAGGAACGATGCACGTTTTTTAAATTTTACAGCAGCTGAAGCTTATACATCGCGTCTGGTCGTTCTTTTCGTCTCTGAGTAAGGGCGCGAAGTGCTCAACGAAAAGTAAGCGTGGGTTACGCTTCCCATCTCCTCTTTTGGTTCCATCAGCACGTGGAATTCTCAAAATTGTCGATGTACTCAAACCATGGGCAGACAAACACGGGCTTTATTGTGCGACGCCGAAGCGTTCATTTAGGCGTCGAAACGTTCGTTCAACGATTAACAGTATTAAACATTTTCTCAGGACCAGAGGTAAACCCACACACTGAACCTAGTTTCAACTTTTCAACGGTTGATTTCATTCATTTCACTGCACGAGCGGTCATCGTCGATGTCAACCCACCAGGCAATTAGTAGGCCTGACCATGTTGCATGTCAAATACAAAACGAAGTGTTCAGTGGCGTAGCCAGAAATTTTGTTCGGGGGGGGGGGGGGGTGCTCAGGTTGCATCGCGGCCTCCTCCTTATAGAATTTGTCGAGGGTTCAAATACATGAATAATAACTGCATTGCCATTGCAATGCCATTGTATATTAGATGCTGCAAACGAATTATTGAACGCTACGCACTGTGAATACAAGTAAGTATGTATTTATTTCATAAAAAATATATTTGTATGTCCCCAAAATTGTGGCAGAAATAACTGATATCAATGCTTCCGCGTTTTTTGTTTATTTAATTATTACAGAAAATATCACGCGAACTTTAGAACTATATCAATACAAAACCAGCAACGCAGTGCATGCAGGTGATATGACAAACGTAAAGGTCATGAAATTACCAAGTTGAGGACAAATATTTTGATGAATCTATGTCATTCAAGAACCTTGTTTACATTTTTGTTCATATGCAACGGCCAGGGATTGCAATGGATTGCGCAGGAGCAGCTGTTACCGGTCGTGTATTGTGAGTAATTGCACCGAAATTATAGTCGCAACAGTGAGTACATATAAAAAGCAGGAGTTCTGCAATATACACATTAGAAATGCGAAGATAGAATAGAATATACAAATGCGAAGATACAACTTGATAAAGGCAAAAAAAAGTGTCGCTGGAAACAAAGTTCACTGCTTGTATACACAAAACCTTGCAACAAGATATTTAAATGTACGTATAAGTCTCCAATAAATCTTCGTATCTAGGCAAACGTCACTGTATATGATGCGTCAAACAAGACAAATAAACACGTTGCTCAGTCACAAATAGTAAACTTTACGCATAGAAAGACAGACGATCCAGGCAAGAGCAATACTATGATCGCAGAAATCGTGATATGTACTTGGGCCATGCTGCGGTCGCGACAACATCATATGGGTAGAATAATAGAGGAAGGTGCAGAAATCAGTACGAAAATGTGCATTTTACCTGCCTGCACAGCGGCAACAATTATTCTGCACCCAAAATCAAAGAAGGCTATTGCTTTGTTTCAAAAAAGAAGTAAAAGCAGGTAGCCAAAAAGAAAAGAAAATGACAAATGAAAGCCAGAGATGATGCGGCAAGTTTAACTACCCAATATCCGAGCGTGTTTGTTGGGAAACGCTGTGTGGGCCGGGCTTTCAATGAGCAAGGTCGGTCAAAATTGGTTATTGATGTCCTCGTAATTTTCATATTGGCATGATAATTTCGATCATGATGCTAACTGTTACAATAAATGGTGAAAATTTCTGCAGTTTTAAAAGCTAATGAACAGTTATACGTTTTCATAATTACGAGTTTATGGACCTGAAGGAACAGAGCTTTTTAGTTGCATTGATTTTTGCGGCTTCGCTATCCAAACTACAAACTTCCCTCGGCGGATAAGTTTAGCGAAGCGGTCAATGACTTCGGACACGTTGATTCCGACGTCTCTGTGGGCGTTTAAAAGATCCAGCCTAACCGTGCGTTCCTCAGACATTGCAGAGCACAAGTAGTTTTTTAGTAATCTCACGTTTTAAAATACTTGCTCTGCGCTGGCAGTGGTCACGAGAAGGGTGACTAGAATCTTCAGCGGTTTGCACACATTTACATAGAACCTCCAGTCGCAATGAGAGAGGGCATCTATTCCGGTGCTAAAACCTAAATACACTTCTTCGATGTCGTTGGCATCCTTGTTTAGGTACCTTGCACAAACAGTAAGCTGTTCGATTCCAGCAATATACGTAGTTTCCTCAGCAAGTACGGAGAAGTAGCTTCAGTGTTTACTTTTGCATCTATAGGCTTTCTTTGATAATTTCACCACAAATTTCTATAATTTGGTTTTGTACATCTGGGCTTAAATACGAGGCATTACTCGGGCAACTTTTCAAATGGTTCTTCAGATATCTCCACAATCAGATCGCATGCGAAGAAGCGCTTTGAAAATACCACTATTTCCAGCTGGGGCTTTGCTTTAATCGATAGGGCCACTGTCCTTATGGTCACGGAGAGCCAGACTTTGTCGGCGGCAAAAAAAAAAAATAACTGTCTCAATAATAGGCCGCTATAACTTTCTTCTGTTTTCTCTGATTTTACTTTGCCTGCCCTGGTCCAGCTGATCGATGACATTGGGGCTGCTTCCTGAAAATGTTTGGAGAAATTTATCAGCTGACAGTCACGGTGATATTTAGTATTTTCGTGTATGAAATATTGCGAGCGCGTGCTTCCATCTCTGGAACGGCGTGAATACGAGGGCTCCAGTTTGGGCTTGTTGGCCCAAGTTTATAAGAACATTAAACCCGTAAAGTTCCAGAATTGAAAATCTAAAGCACGCCTTTGGAAATGTCAGTGCACCTTTCGCGTCAAAAGTTTATGAGAATTTTATGCCCACAAAGTTCGGAATTGAAATCCATGCGGCCGCTGCGAGATGCCGCGACGCGCCCGCTCGCTATCGAAAAGCCCTTGAAACTTTGTGCTCGGATGGGGATCCTCGCGTTGTGTGACTCCAAGCGCAGAAGCGTTGCCACGGAATCGAACCCGATTTCGCAATGTTCGTGCCGAAATGTCTTTTCGAGCGTGAAAAAGACATTGTAGACAAAACCCCGATTGATTCCCGGTGCCGGTGGTTGTTTTGGTGGGCGCCGGGAAAACATTTCGGGGGGGGGGGGGGGGGGCTGAAGCCCCATCAGCCTCCCTCCCCCGCCTGGCTACGCCCCTGGAAGTGTTCAATTCTATGATTTCCGGATACTAATATGGATTCTCGTATGAGTTATGGCTAAAATACACACGGTTACTCTACTCCGTGTCACAAACTCCTTGACATTCAGCAAACTCGTGCAAAGATCGTGCTAACCTACCACTAACGAGAGCTGGCTGATTGTTCCGGACAAATGAGCACGGCTCGCCCGTTGTGAGCTTCTAAGCTTTTCATGACGCTTCCGCTCCGTCTATAATGCGCGGAAGGGTATCAGGCGCGGACTATGGAGGACCACTTTATCTGTTTTGATTGGCTGACGTAGCCCATAGCTTTTTCAGCACTGCGTGAAGTTGAAGAGACGGAGATCTTCACCGTCACGTGGCCGTCATGCGTGTCTGCGAAGAGTGTGTATAAAGACATAAGAAAACTGTGTAATGGATGCAGAGGCAGAAATTTAATTTCATCTGAATCAATAAACGGCTATAGTGAAATGTAAGCAGGTCAGAGAAAAAGAAAGAAAAATGCGTCAGTAATTACAGAAGCCATACCTTGATTTCAACTGTGCCTAAAATACCATCTTTAAACTGTCAGCTTTCACAGACGCGTCATTATCCTATAACAATCACTTAGTAGTTAAACGTATCGTAAACCACAGGTTCCAAAAATTTACATGTTATAGGAAAAGCGAAATATATTGACCAGCTCGTTGAAAAGGCCCTAGCTCTTTCTAGCAACTGGGCATGTTATTTACTCAACGTATTGTGAAAAAGTCTGCACAGTAACCCAACCCTTGAGGTCATTTTGTGTTTCAGACCTTGAATCAATCAAATACGACACTATATTTTCTCATAAGGTCCACGTACAACAGCAACCTTCCTTGGGGTGAGGAATTCAAATGTGTCAACGTTCGAGCTGTCAGTGTGAATTATACAATGATGACCGTGGAATCGGAGTTTAAATTCAAGAATAAAAGCGGGGAAGATATGTGAGTACGGAAGATATCGTGTTTCAACTTGGCAGCTGAATCTTGAGTATAAAGCCATTTGTTGTTGTTGCCTAGAATAAGTGTTTGATTGCATTTACGCTGAGCAAGTGGTACAGTAATGAATAGTGTACCAACATTTCTTTACAGAAAAGAGCAGCTGCTCCGCCACTTCTCGAAATGCTAGAAATGATGTCGAATAATGTGGCCAGGTAGTTGTGAGTCATGATACGCTGTCGTTATCATTAAAGCAAAAATAAATCTAGTGCTATTGGTTGTGGCTGCCGCTACCGCCTCGGTGCCATCTGCCTTTCTCCGGTGAGCCTCAAAGAATTCGAGCCGTTTATGCACCTGCCAACAGCAGCGCAGCTGAGCCAGCCTACGTAGAAGCTGGTTCGTCGCATGGGCCGGAATTGTCAAGTGTCAGCGCTATGACGAAGCGGTCCAACAGGTTTCTTTCATGATGGCTTTGACTTGGAGTTACTTACTCGCGTAAAGGTGCCTACAGCTGAATAGGTCATCGGGAGGACTGCAGTGTACACTTAGTAATAGGCCGCGCATTTTACAGTGATGTATGTCATTGTCAATTTTGACCGGCATTCCTAGAAAACGAGTTACTAAACAAAATAACTCCATCTCCCGCTAAAGGGAACCTTGTGTGGATGCGAACAGCGGGGACATGGCTAGCTTGAGCGGGAGATGTTTTCGCGGCCGAGTGCCCATCGCGGCGCTGCACAGGAGAGAGAATGGGGCGCGCGCTGCATCATTTTCATACCGCGGAACTACCGTGGCGCCCCCAGCGGAGTATGCAGCTGTCGCACCACCTGTCGAGCGCGCCGCTCCGGAATCCTAGAGGAGAGAAAGGATGAGCCTATTAGAGAAGAGAGAGGGGAGGGGACGCGCATGCGCTGTGGGAGTGTGGCACGCGGGCGCCGCTCCGTAGAGTATTCCTAGAGGAGAGAAAGGGGGGAGCGTAGGGGAGGAGAGAGAGGGGGAGGGGACGCGCATGCGCTGTGGGAGTGTGGGACGCGGGACAACAGACAGAGCCGCCGGCAAGAAATGCTTTGCATTTAAAAGAATGTAACAATGCGACTAATGCCACTAACAACTATAAAGAGCTAGAGCAGTCAATGTGCTACTTCAAAATACGCGTGAATTATAAGTATCCTCAGTATAGAAAATATAGCTATATTTACCATAAAATGTCTATTAGCCCGTGCACTTGCGGGTCAGATAGAGCTTTCTGCCTGATTTGTCAAACTGCACGCCCAGAAAAGAGCTTGCGCACGCATGTGCATGTTCCGTAGTTTTATAAAGCATATTGAGCGCTATTATGGCTCCCTGCATGCGCAGAATAGCTAATGATGAAAGGTTCTCGACAACGTTATTGTGCATGTTTCAGGGAGAACAGCATTAGGAGCCAGGAAATTGGTCGGTTATGTTCATTTGCGCGTTTGTGTGACACAGGTAGGTTCAGAAAAGGTTCGACGTGGCGTGATTACTATTTCCAAAACGTGGTACCGAATGAAATTGAAATCTTGCATTTTCGAACCAAAATTCTATCCGCGGCATTGCGGCCATCATGGTTTTCGAACCCTCCCGGGCTTTGCTGACAGTGGATGTGGCAGCATTGCCGAAGAGCTCACACAAAGAACATCAATCATGGGGCCCCATAACGTGAATATATTCTAATTTGTTTTACAGCGAAGCTTTCAAGGGCTAACTCTTCGATGGTCGCGTTAGGCAAAAGAAAAAAAGAACTCTCATTGGCCGTATGTTGTATGTGCGAGTGAAAGCGCGCTAGGGCGAGGGACGCGCTGCTTTCACAGGGAGCGAACGCACGACGGAGAGCAAACGCGACTTCCCAGTGGAAGGGGAGGGGTGGGCGAGGAGGGCATCGAGGCACCCTAGACTGCGCGTGTGCGTGCCCGCTCTCCCACTTCGGCGCATGCGCGCAGCCCTACAGGCCTCTGCCGCCTGTGCCGCGGACTCTCGCTGGGCTCTCGCCAGCCTCTGCCCTAACAGTGCCGACAACGACGTTTAGCCGTTCCGTCACGTAGCCAGCGTTTTGACAGCGGTTGTGTGCGGTCGAACAACCAACGCGCACAACTGTTGTCAACGGCAGCGGTGTTTTTCCCGCGTTCGCACCAAACGCGCGCAGCTTTGGTGACGTGTTTATGAAGAACGCGCCAACCTTTGCCGTACACCCTATGGCAGTGAACTGTAGTGACCATAAGGCCATGGTCCCTGTGGGCACTAAATAAATGAAAACCACCGGATCATATATATTTCTCATTCTTTAATATTTCAAATAACCCATTACACCATCTCAACTTAACAGTCATAATTGGAAGTACGTAATTCCCACCACAGTACAGCTGCGCTGGTCTTCCATCTCCACCCCAGTGGAAGGGCTGACAGTTTTATTGCGATAGCAATTATAATGACACTCAAAAGCAGATTTCTGCCGTCGGCGTCGCCGTCGCCGTCGGCGTGAGGTTCCGTATGACGTCAATGGAGATTAAATCGTGGTAGGTGGATAAGTGGTTCTTGAGGGAAAGGGAAAGGTTGGCGCTATCTTCTGCAGCCCTTGAGGGAGCACGGCTCAGCGCCGCCGATGATGATAAGTGGTTCTTGAGGGAAAGGGAAAGGTTGGCGCTATCTTCTGCAGCCCTTGAGGGAGCACGGCTCAGCGCCAATCGTCGCCGCGCGCCGAACGCTGTATGTGCGAGTGAAAGGGCTCGAGGGGCGCGCGCTTTCACGGGGAGTGAACGCACGGCGGTTAACAAACGCGCGTTCTGCGCCGAGCTTCCTTAAGGGCTGCAGAAGTAGGCGTCTCTTTCCTCCTTTACAATCACCATATATGTAGAGCAAACGCGCCTTCTTCCGATGCGCGAGAGGCCGTGGGGGAGGAGGGGGGAGGGGGACGGAAGGGAGGCGACGTTTAGCTGCGGCACCAAGTGCCTATTTATATCAGAGGCTCCGGCAACAGTCACCAACGCCGCACGCATTTTGAGCGAACGCGGGCAAAACGCCGACGGCTTCGACAACAGTTCTGCGTGTTGCCGGTGCTGCTGCATGTCCAAGTTTATGCAGTTGATAAAACTACTATCCTTACTCCGTATAGCTCTCTACTAATTTGCTATCGCAATTGATGCTTCGCCTTTCAGGTGAAACTGCGACAACTTTTTTTATTACAGTTTCCTGACGTCAAATTAACGTAACCACCACCCAGAGCATTTGGCACTAACCCGCTGCGTAGTTTGAACAGGCTAATCAAACGCTAGGAGGTCACTTTTGTTTGTTTTCCTAGCGAATGGCACTATCTACATTGAGCGGTTTTTATTGTGATAGCAATTATATGGACACTCCAAAGCAGATTTCTGCCGTCGTCATCGCCTTGAGGTTCCGTATGACGTCAATGGAGATGAAATCGTCGCAAATTTGGCGCTGAGCCGTGCTCCCTCAAGGGCCGCAGAAGATAGCGCCAACCTTTCCCTTTCCCTCAAGAACCACTTATCATCATCGCCACGCGCCGAACTCTGTATGTGCGAGTGAAAGGGCGCGTGGGACGCGCGCTTTCGCGGGGAGTAAACCCACGGCGGAGAACAAACGCGCGTTCGGCGCCGTGCTCCCTTAAGGGCTGCAGAAGTAGGCGTCTCTTTCCTCCTTTACAATCACCATATATGTAGAGCAAACGCGCCTTCTTCCGACGCGCGAAAGGCCGTGGGAGAGGGGGGGGGAGGGAAGGGAGGCGACGTTTAGCTGCGGCTCCAAGTGCCTATTTATGTCAAAGCGTTGTGAGGCGAGAAGGTGGTAAAGACTTCCGACGCTGCTCTTGGCGCTGAGCCGTGCTCCCTCAAGGGCTGCAGAAGATAGCGCCAACCTTTCCCTTTCCC
Organism: Dermacentor silvarum; assembly: GCF_013339745.2. Classification (NCBI taxonomy): domain Eukaryota; kingdom Metazoa; phylum Arthropoda; class Arachnida; order Ixodida; family Ixodidae; genus Dermacentor; species Dermacentor silvarum. The sequence goes on from NC_051162.1 coordinate 150,070,386, forward strand.
TCAAGAACCACTTATCATCTGGGGCCGTATTCTGAAACGTTCGCCTAGGCGAAATTTCTTTTTTCGCTTTCATGCGTGCGCGCTGATTGGCTGGTTGAGCAAAATTGAATGACGTCCGGCTCAACCACCCAATCAGCTCATCCAATTTCGCTAAAACAGAGAATCAGCGTACGCCTGAAAGCGAAAAAAGAAATTTCGCCTAGGGTAACGTTTCAGAATACGGCCCCTGCTCGACGACGGCCCGTGCCGCCCCCAGAGGCTCCGGCAACAGTCACCAACGCCGCACGCGTTTTGTGCGAACGCGGGCAAAACGCCGACGGCGTCGACAACAGTTCTGCGTGTTGCCGGTGCTGCTGCATGTCCAACTTTATACAGCTGATAAAGCTACTATCATTACTCCGTGTAGCTCTCTACAAATTTGCTATCGCAATTGATGCTTCGCCTTTCGGGTGAAACTGCGACAACTTTTTTATCTTCTGTAATTGGCTCACGAGAGGCGAGGAGCACGCTGAAGTGGAGGGGGTTTGAGTGCGGTTGACCTAACGCACTGTATGTAGATAACCGGATGAGGAGGGTGGCGCCGGCGTCCGCGATTGGTCCGCTTCCCTTTGCGTAGCTTGAGGTGGCTAGTCAAAAATCGCGGCGGCGTGCAACGGAAGGTTATAAATGTCACTAGGACGTATTTTCAGCGAAGAAGACTTGGCAGAGCGATGTCACATACGTGCCAAAAGGGCTCGGGAATGTTACACTGTCTTGCAAAGTTTTTTATTATACGCAAATAAATCAACTCTCTGAGTTGCCAGTGCCAGAGTGATCAGTGGGCTGCCATCGCCTATTCCTTTCGGAAAGGAGCAGTCTCCGGCTTTTCAGAAAAAAAAAATTCAGTGTGTTCGGCATATTAATGCATCTTTAACACACGCACGTGATTTTGACGCGTGTGCTTTCGCGGTTTTGTGGCGTCGTGTGACAAACAGGCGAAGGGGACGCTGCCCGAAAACGTTTGACCAATGGCAGAGGGATAATGGCGAAGAAGGCGTCGAATGAGAAATAATTTTTGTTTGGTCTAATGTGCATATTCAGTGTTTGACGTAATAGTTCAGCAGAAACCCACTAGGTGGAGAGAAGTAAGTAAAGGGAAAATGAGACATCCGCCCAACCATAGATTGCTACAAAGGAAACCCATAGGGGTTTCACGAAAGAAAAGCCTCGCAGTTGAAGAAAAATTCGTCCTTGTCCGGGACTCGAACCCAGGACCAACGCCTTTCCGGGGCAGCCGCTCTACCATCTGAGCTAACCAGGCGGCTAGCAGATGGCAGGGCGAAGTCGAATTTATCAACAACTCGAAGCACTTCAATTAGTGTGTACACGTCATACCAGATCGAGAGTTCTCGCGGTTTCCGGGGTTCTCGGGACGTCGCGTTACCGACAGGCGAAGTGGGAATGGTCCGAAAATTTTTGATCAATCATGGAGGGCTGATTGGAGAATTGGAATAGCTGTACGTTATAGCACCGCTGTAATGAATCGCATTATGAATCTATGTCACCCTTATAGATGTGCTGGTGGCTAGTTTTGTTCTCTTACTGAATTCTGACAATAAACAAAAGCTACTATTGCGTTCCGTATGAGCTGCAACCCACGAACGATGCCCAAAGTGCTCTCAAAGTGGACCTGGGGGTGCGAACGCATGACGCACTTGAGAAAAACAAATCATTCATGAACGCCATCGTACTGAACATGATGTACCCAACTTGCTACGAACTCTACTGCAAGAACTACAAGGTATACTTAAAACCCAGCGCCTCAGGGTGGAAGTGTGACGGCACCAAGCTACCTTACGCGCAAGAACCTACTAAAGAGCAGTGCGAGTCCCGGCTGACTAGCCCCGACCCTGATGACCAGTTCATGCTTGTGGACAGGGTGCGACGAATGACCATGGTCCACGGATTTCTGGACTGAAGACGCCACCCATCGAAGGCGAAGACTCTCGCCTGCTCATTTCTTTATGAAAGTTCATTCTTCCGCCGTTGAATTTAGAAAATTTGTAGGCGCAAATCCAGCCTGAAAAGGCTGGATCCCGATATGCAATTTCCTGTTCTAGGTGGAATTCCACGCCCTCATACATGCCTGATACACAGACTGCGATAAGGCGTCGCTTTCACGCGCAAATATTTGCACATCATTGGACGGACAGACTCCCCGGAATGTTCAGTGTGTGGTGTTATAGAGACTATAGACCATGTGCTCGTGGTGTGCCCTGAGTATTCGCACGAGAGACTCACACTGGCAGCGACATTGAGGAATTTATATAATAGACCACTGTCGGAGGACCTCTTGCTAGGCGCAGGGCCACAGAGTTGGCAGACACTAGAGGCAATGCGTGCTTTTTCACGTTTCTTAGGCGACACGGGCCTGGACTCACGCTTGTGATACGATTTATGCAATGTGTCCTTTCACCGCGTTCCTCCCATTATCATCCCCCATTGTGACCCTCTTTCTTCTCCTCTTCCCCTTCTCTTACGTAGAGTAGCAGGCCAGAGGCTCTATGTTGCGGCCGACCTCTCTACATTTTCAAATCAATAAACTACTTCTCTTGTAGGCGCAAGTTGGAATCAGCTAGCGCAAGACAGGGTAATTGGAGATCGCAGGGCGAGGCCTTCGTGGTGCAGTGCACATAAATATTGGTTGATGATGAGGATGATTATTCTTCCGCCGCTTGAGGGAAAAGTGGAGAGGGTTTTGCGATTCCAGGAATCATTGAAGAAGGAAGAGACTAAGGAACTAGAAAGCATTGCGCAACACGATTGAAGCCAAACAAGTCAGCCCAAGACGGGATCGTTACATCAGAGCGTGCAATAGGTTCTAGTGCCCTCACTTTGCAGGAATAGCCAAGGCAGAGCATCTGAATTAGACACCAACAAACTACTGGAAACCAAGCACTCTCGGCCAATACGCTGAGTCTCAGAGGTCATGTGCTGGGCCGACTTTTCGAGGGAAAAACGACAAAACTGGCTTCATGGATAGTTGGCTTGCCAAGACTGGCTTCGGGACTTAAAGCATTTCGTAGTTTTTTAGAATCCCATCTGTAAGCCGTGATCACTAAAAGACGCAGAGGGCAGGCAACGTTCACTGAAAAGTATATGGCTCACAGTTTAAAAAGGCCGAAACCGGGCACATAGCGACATATAGGTTACATGTAACCGTGCATGCGATTCTTATTACACATGCATGAACAGTTCTGGAGCGAATTTTCTCTCCACGGCATTGAAATACTTTATTATGGGTGCTGCTTCAATCCTTAGAACAGGCGCATGCCCTTCTTGCTTAACATATAGTCGAGCTTGTCGCGAGTCCCCGTAATCTCCTACTGGTGGCTTTCTCTTGTTGCGAAAATATTATTCAGACAGTGCTTTACCGACACACATGCTTTTGTATGCCGGTTCTGTGCCGCTTTGCGAGCCGTCACTGAATACCTCGTCACGTGTTCAGCGGTCGCCACTGCGTCTTTGGGAAGATAAGAAAAGCCGATGATTCTCGTATAGATAAAAACAAAATTTCGCTTGTAATATTTTTGCAAGACATTCGCTATATTCTAAATTAACTTTAGGTGTTACTTCTTCGTTACGAAAGCACTGTCAATAAAAAAAAAACAGTCCGAAAACTACTCTGCGCATGTACGAAGATGTGAGTAAGAACAGCCGTATGGTGAATTTTTGCTCTGCCATATTAACTTATTTTTAATTGTGCGGTTAAAGGAACTACTTAAAGTACCTGATGGTATTAAGGCGGCTGTATTAGTTTTCATCACGAGCTTTCAAAGGCCGACTGCAACAAAATTTCGGACCACGCAGAAAACCTAGGTCAGACAGCGTAGATGTAGAGAAGCCTCTGTACAAAGCTTTAAGTCTGCAATGTGAGTTTATGCGTCACGCGAACCTTGAAAGAAATAGAAGATTTTTATGCTGAAACAGAAAAAAAACTCTGGTATTACCACTAGCCCGCAACGACGCTTGGCTCAAAACGTTGAGAACCGGCACGGCTACTCGGCGTTACCTCAGAGATTAGGTGGCACCCATGGTTGCCCGCGGTGCAATGAAAAAAAAAAAAAAAAACTTAGAGGCGACTTGCAGGGATCTGCGTGATATCCGCTAGCAACCGGATTCACACGTCGTCTGCTTGGATGCCATTCAATGGCTGCTAATACGAAAATTAGACAACTGGCAAGCCCCGCAGCTGTCCCAAGACTTCTTTAATGGTATGGAATATGCCACTAAAACAAATTTACCCGAAGTTAAATTTTGTTGCATTTGGCCATGCCTTGCTTTGTGAGTGTCATACATGGTACACTAGCGCAGTTATCAGAACACTCATGTCACTGGCATGCACCGAAATTTTTAAAGGTAGTCTGCCTGTTGGGCCACTGTCGTTGGGCGGCAGGAGATTCTTGCAAAACGTATCAACTAAGTGCGATCTATGCTCAGCGCCATTAATTCTGCGACACACAATTGAGTGAAAAAGCAAAGAAATTTAAACATACTCAAGATACATTATCGTCAATGAATCATTTTTTGCTAGTTTTATGTCTATGCTATTGTCGAATGATAGTTTGCTCTTACCTGCGGTGACTGCGGTGATTCAGGACAGCGATCTTCAATTCCAAATCACCCGAGGCCCGACCATTGTTTTTGGTCAGGCAGCTATCAGCCAGCTTTTTGTCTTCCGAGCAATATTGTTTTTAAACTGGCCACTGTCTTACGACTGGTTTTCCTCATTTGCAGATATAATATTACGGATACGGTCAAAACTGTGAGCACTTATGGTTACCAGACAGCGAACGGCATTCAGTACACTCTGCCTAGTAAGTAATCTGTTAAGAAATTACGTGCAATGAGGCTACGTAAGCAGGCTTACATTTGAAAAGCTTGTTCGCGGTAAATGCCAAATCCGTCATTAAATATCCCATGTTCATTTGCACGTAATTCATATTTTCTGTTGTGGTCATTATTTTTGCGTTCACGTCAATAGCGTATCCCGTTATCTACCAAAACTGCACTCTTTTGCGTGTCATAGAAATACTTTCTTCCTTTGAGTTTGTGCTATTAACACTCTATTTTCGATTTGCTGTGCTGTTTAGAAAAGGTGGTAGTGCCCAGAGAAAGCTTCATTACAACGAAAACCGGCGTGGTCGCCCTGAGTGAAGTTACGGCATTGCCACCTGCTCTACGGCCAAGGAAACAGAACAAGAGAATACAAGGCTTAATATAGGCGACATTCCAGTGATAAAATTTTAATGATTTCATTTTGCTCGACCTGCAACGTTTAACGTCCTATTGGTATACATCGGCGCTTGACACTCAATATATAAACAGAAATGTTCCCCCATAACTGCTTGTCGATGTCTAACGTGAAAATACACAACAGAAGACGAGAAGTGTTCAGAAAGACAGCACTGAATACTTATCCCCACAGAACTGTGCAACAAAGTAAAAAAATAATAAAATTACAGGGGGCCACACGCAAAGCAAATTAATCGATACATTTTCAAAATTGTTTCCAGCGAGATGCGCAGTTGTAGTGCTTCCTCGCCAGGCATCTCGTCTTTTACCACCGCCTTTGCCACTGAACCACACAATTCGGCGAAATTCAAGGTCGTAGCAGAAAGAAAAAGCAAGTTGAAAGCCTACATTTTACCAGCATTGACCGTATACATACTAACGGACACTCATGTTTCAGTCACTATGAATCGTGTCAAAACAATAAGTGAAGTGGTACCTGCGCCGGACAAATATGTCAAGTTAAGAAACAGAATATTGGTTTGACAGGCGAGAAAAAAGTCATGTCTTTTGCGCTGTTCGGCAATATTATGCGCCAAACCAATGAATAAATCTTGAGATGCAAGTCAACAACATGTATAGTGTTTTTTTTTCTTTGTGTGTATGTCGGTGTTTTTCTGCTAGAAATTATATCGTAATGAGCGTCCAACGAGATCAGGCAAAGGACTTTCCTAATATATACGCTTGGTAAGACGAAAGGCTAACAGGTATGCGAACCTCAAAAGTTAGAAGGCAATCTTTTTGGTATTTTTTTTCTGAAGGGTTAGGCACTAAATCCAAGCGATGTATTTCTTAAAAGAAGGCATGGGACTGATTTTAATGTAGAAGTGATAGAAAAATTTAGAATTTGGCGACGTCATGTATTTGCGGCGGTGAGGGCATAACGAAGAGTGGGCAGAAACTATTTAAATAAATCTAGTGGTGACGTACAAAATACGTGAAGCATTATAGCTACCCAACATTTTGAATCAAAGAAACAAATCACAACTGGAAAGGACAAACATGGACTGACGGCGATATGGCTGTTTATTTCTCGTACCTCTTCTTGCTTCTCTTGTTTTCTTCTTTCAACCCAGTCACATCTTCGTCATTGTGTTTGCGGCGTGGACACTTCTCATTTTGCGCTGCTTTTGTATGGACCCCTCCTTGGTAACATAAGGCGTTTTTTATGTTACTGGACTCAACCTTCTTGGCTTTCGTGATATATTCTCTTGATGACACTTTGTTATTTGGCCCTTTTGGTGAATATGTAAGAATTATTTAATGTAGCTTTGGAGCTTTCGAGCTGACTATCTACAAGGAAAAGTTTCCAGGCTCCATATTGGGAACTTCGGCACAATGTTTGGCTTTCAATATTTTCCTTATCGAACGCTTTTACTGGTCTAGTTGCTACTGAGATTATAGAGCTTTTCTTATCAAGATTTTGTCTGCTAATTCGAGAAAATGATCGAGTAGGTAGCTATGAACTGTTTCCGCAAGTAGCAAAATGGGATTGCAGTGAAGTCCAGTGTGTATGTGCGCCTGTGGTGCTTCACAGCTGCTTTCGAGTACAGTTCCCACTGCGTTGGTTCAAGTTTACAGATATTCACATCATGTGTAATCAATGTGTCAACGTCTGTGACTATGAGTGCAATAGGGAACTAACCGCTAATTTTCCTTCTTTCCTTCCCTCCTCTCTCTCCCTGTCTTCTGTATGTTCCCCTTTCCTATTCCTCCGGTGTAGGTTAGCCAACCGGACGTTAATCTGGTTAACCTCCCTGCCTTCTGCCTTTCTCTTGCTTCCTTCCTTCCTTCACATCATGAATGAACACTCTGATAAAGCGCCTTCTTCAGGATGCTAGGGCGGGATGAATTTCAACGCCATTACTTTTTCTTTAGGTCCAGTTTTCAATTTCTCAGCTAAAAACGCTGGTACATTGTCGGAGGCGATGACTTTTGCATGCTAGAAGAACTGTCGCTGCATGAGGGAGACAACTTTGCCAGGCGCGCTCACCGAGAAAATTCATTATTTATTTTAGCAAACCTCTGTCGATAATTGCACTGAAATCTTCTTTTACTGACTTTGTGGCGTCCATTCTGGTGGAATAATCAATTAAAACCAGAAGACCTTGTGTTTTTCATACTCTCCCTTCGTTTTTACTTACGCAAAGTACAGGTGCACTATTTCAAACGGTATGCCGAATTACAAAGGAGTCGTCATCTGTTTATCTCTTGGTCGGCCTTTAGCTCTGGTTCGTTGACATATAATGGAAATCCTTTATATAGCCGTGCACATCCTACTTAATATTTTCTCATGTAAGACGTTGGCTAAGCTTCATGTGGGTTTTCGGACATTCGTATTGTTCTTGGTTCAGGGTAGCCATGGCAAAGATACAGTATTTTTCGGCGACTTTTCTCTCGATTACAAACTTTCCATGCTTTGGCGTCACTTGGTGACGTATTTTGTAATTATTCCTTTTGGATGGGGTATTCTGAGAAATTAGGGACCTGGTTTTCGGTGAAGGGCTTAAAATACTGACCAAGAAAGTAAAATTTGAAAGTAGCTCAATGCCATTACAACTGCCAGGGCCTCGTTTTTCCGTCGTGCTCCAATGTGCTTCGGAACTGCTGAATGCGTCAGATGTTGGAATAGCCATCAACCCATGTTTGTCTCTTGCGAGAAGAAAAATAACAGCAACCATGGCACAAAAAGGTAAAGCTGCAGATGGCTGTTGAAATGCTGACAATAATGCTTTCCACGAGGTTGTAGCCGCTTAGATCGCTTTCGGTAATGGAAACTTTCGTGCAGCTCATAAGAAGGCCTGTTGCAACAACAAAATTGACCAAGTCTTAGGTCAATATTGATCTTAGACACATATTGATTGTGTGAAGATGTTCGCATACTTAGGTGCTGCGAAATTGTCTGTTAATATTTGAGCTCTAAGCAATCTAACGTGCAGCTTGTCATTTTGCGATAGATGGAACGACCCTCAATGACACGGTCATTTTCACGGACGCCAAAACTTGCGACCTTCTCAGCGTTCCCTATGAGAACAACGGATATGGTGAGTAACGCAGAATGACACAAGTGACTGCATTTGGTATTTTCTGCAGCAATTTTGATCTTGAAACCTAATAGGCTCCTTGTTTCATAGTCGAGAAGAAACTTTCGTTTGTTGCATTGTCGTGTAACTGCCAGAATGACACTCACTCTTTCCTTTTGGCTACCGTTTACGTAGCCCAAAAATGCTTTATATTGTATAAAGTTATTTTCTCTTATTTTCCATCTCGTGATCACCAGTGTTGGAAAAGGCCTTGTTGTGAAATGTTCAGTACTGACGTGAAGGATGTCTAGTATTACCGGAAGAGCGCGCTTTCGGCGTCGCACGAGTGAGAGAAGAGAAATTGCGAACTGATATGCGTCACTTGCGGCCATAAGGTGCATTTAGAGTAAAGAAATAACAGAGAAAATAGTCGTACGTTAAGCTGACGTGGATTACAAAGTATCGGCAGATACGTGGAACTTGGTTATTGTCGTGCAGGGGTCAATGAAGCGGCTCTCCGATTGGGTGAAGTAAGATGCTAACTAGTATTTTCCCGCCATTACACTTACTGTCTTTCGTATGTGCAGGGCAAATAATTCCTACGGCAAAGAGGAGGTGTTTCCGTTTTAAACACCATAATCGCGTCGGCAATATAATAAACTATCGAGCTCAAGAATGATTGTAAGCGTAAGGTACAATGGAAGCGGAGGTAGACTGATGGAGTGGCGTCTTTATGGCTTTTGTGCTAATCACGAATCTTGTAGTGCTGCAAGTTCAATTAACGCCGTCCTTATTTCAGGGTGTGAATTGTGGGTCAACGAGCGATATCTTGACGACATTCCTGCCTGCTGCTACTATTTCTTTGATCTGTTTTGCGCTAGTGCTGGGAACTACACTGTTTATGACAAGGACAAATGCGCGAAGATGCGTTCAACCCCAGAAGCTTGCTGATAAGCGTACTTCTTCGTATTTTTGGAATTGTAAACTGCGTGCCATAGACCTACTCGAATAACATCGTTTGTCAATAAACTATGTCATGTTTGAATATAGCTTGTTTCGAGATTTTCTTTCTCTACACTGAAATAAATGCCTTCTACAAAAACTCAGTTGTTTGTATTCATTGCAGTGTGATTCCAAGGAAGAAAAAAAAAAGAACTCGGAATAAACTGTACGAAATGTAGTGCTGTCTTCATTTGCGTGTTGGTTCTCTGTGTTCTTGTTAAATGATATCATGGGATATGGCTGATGATAAACTGAAAACAAAAATATCATTCGGTATTTTGTTTTTAACAGGTTATTAGCACCTCGATGACGTTGTCCTAAATGTCTTAAACTACCGGTGAAATATTAAAGCGAAGCTGTTAGTCTCTAGATGGTCGAGATATTTCACGGCGTTGTCCTTGCAAAAAAGCAAAAAAAAGCAAAAAAAAAACAACAAGAAAATCAACAATTACAACGAAAAGTGCATTCATTCTTTGGTATAACGCATACAACATGCAGTACAGCATTCATCTTAATAAAGAACAAGCATAAAACAAGCATCGAAGCAACATAATTCATGATAAGGCACTCCTGCTGACAATGCGGCGAAACCTGTAGCGCTCCCGGCATACGTTTCCTGGTAAAGATTGCTGCTGCAGCTTGCGACGTCGGCAGTCACGTCACTAGCCTTTTATGTATAAAAGAACCTGCCTAGCAACTGATTTCATTGTTGTTGCAGGAGCGTTATGGGTAGTCACCGCATAGTCGGGACTCTCGAGGAGTAGCGCGAATACGAGGAGTGGCTATGTGAGAAGAAACGGCCATGAGACCAGCGACAAGGACGCCGCCGCTCGTCGTATAGCCATTACCAACAGCAGCTTTTGGTAGTGGGTGCTGAGTAGTCGCGTAACACTTCTTCAATGCACAAAAATTGATTCACTGACGTAAGCAACAGAAAATTATTTCAGCAAGCGCAAATTCTGCTTTATTCCGGGAACTCGTTCAAGTTTCATAACTGCTTTTATTTGCGCATTGAAACTGTAGCGACGTGGGGAGCAAGTTGATAATGATAATGCGCCTTCATCTGCTTAAACATTTCTACTGACGTGACAATTACGAGACACTCTTCGCAGGTGAAGCGATGAACTAAGCTTTATGGAAGATGGAAAATACATGAAACACTGAGAGGAAAACAACTTCTTTCAAGCGATTTTCAACATAAAAGCGGCTTGATCACATGTTGCGTTCGCCAAGAAATCGTTCTCTTCAATACTTTTCACGCGCTGTTGCATGCATCACCTAGGATATGACATTTCCGAAAAAGACGAACAATCGGATGCACGAAGAAGACCGCACAACAAATTCTACCCTACGGTTACAAGTATGTAACGCCAATGTTTTATCGTTAGCTGTGGTGCGAGCTAGGTGTTATCACTGCCTATCTTGAGCTCGCAGGACTACTTGGGGGTCTGAAGGTCAGGCTATCTCCATGACAATTCAGCGTAAAGGATGGTTTATAGCGTTCTGGTTGAAACTATTACGCTCCTATCTTTTGCTGTAGTGCTCGCTCGTTTTCTAAGCATCCACCGGATAAATTGGGCGCCAAAAGCGTTCAAAGCGGGCCATCGCTGGCGACGCTCCCGTGAACGGGTTAAAGTGATACGGAGGGGAAACGCCCGCGCCGCCACCGACTCATGAAGGGAAAGGCGCGACGGGACCGCGCTGAGGCGTATCTTCGACGATATGGGGGAGGGAGATATGTCTGATATCTATTGTATCTATGATGTCTATGATATGCCTGATATGCCTGATATCTATCTAGATATATATGAGGGAGATTCGGAATTGGGGGAGGGAGAGGCACTTCTGCCCCCTATGCTGTGCGGATCGGTTCCTTTCTGCACCACAAGAGGGGGTTCCATCGCCCGCGTGAGGAGCTGGTGCTGACAAATTGCAACTTGAAGAAAGCCGAAAATTCCTAACCGCACAGCCACAGGGCTAGACAAAGGCCCCATTAGGCTGATTATTGAGCTAGGACAAATAAGTAAGAAAACTCCCTTGAAATCTGCAGAAAAAACCTTAAAATATTGACGAATACCAGACAGTCGGCGACAAAGTAGAATGATTTTATTTTTATAAAGGCAAGGGGTAAAAGATAGATATAGACCGTTGACCATCGGCGATATACAGGTTGGCAACGCAGGTGATTAAATTGAAGCTGCAAGACATGGGCAGAGAATAATGGCATATTGGGAGAGCTTCAGAATGGCTTCAGAATCGGTAGGCATCTGGATGATAACTTGTTTGTCCTTTCTAAGTGTATTAAAATATCCAGAGAAGAAACGAGACCGCTATATGCGGCTTTTTTAGACATTACTGGAGCTTATGACAACGTAGACCGCAACATTTTGTGGAATATTCGGGAAGGCTAAGGTATACGCAACGACTGTATACAGCAATAGAGAGAGATTTACCGTAAAAATACCATTTGCGTTGAATGGGAAGGGAGGAGGAGCGAGGATAACGCTGATATCAACAGGAGACTGAGACCGGGGTGTCCTTTATACCCGCTGCTCTTTATGCTGTACATGATAAGGATGGAAAGCGCGCTACAAGGAATCAATATCCGGTTTAACCTCTCATACAAAAAAGCTGGCACAATAGTTGGGCAGCAGCTTCCAGGTTTATTTTATGCGGACGACATTGTGTTGCTTGCTAACAAGCGAACTGATATGCAACGTATGGCTGATATCTGCGGAGAAGAACGTCAGAATCTAGGATAAAAATTTTGCGTTAAAAATCAGGTTTTATGGTATTCAATGAAAACAGTGATCAGACAGTGTTGATACAGGGTCAGGAAATAGCTCGGGTAAAAGAATACAAATACCTTATTGTATGAATAAACGAAGGCGATATATATCTGGAGACACACGAAAGAATTATAATAGCAAAAGGGAGGAGAAATGCGGCCATTATGAAACACAGAGCGCTATGGGGATACAATAGGTACGAAGCGCTCCCGGGTATGTGGAAAGGTGTAATGGTTCCAGGGCTTACATTTGGAAATGCAATTGTTTGCTTGAAGTTAGGGATACAATAAGGACTCGATGGGAACCAAAGGTCAGTGGAAAGCCTCCTATTGGGCGCTCACGGGAAGACTACAAATGAAGCTGTGCTGGGTGATGTGGGCTTGACAAGTTTTGAAGTAAAGGAGGCTCGGAGTGAAATTGATTTTGAAGAATGACTGAGGGATATGGAAAAAACTAAATGGGTTGTGAGAGTGTTCAGATATTTGTACAGGAACAACACCGACTCACAGTGGAGAAAAAGGACTAGGTAGCCTACCAGCAAGTATGCGACCGGTATGGTCAGCAACACGGTAACAAAGAACGTGAAACGCAAAGTTAGAGAGACCAAGACAATTTCATGAGTTGCGGCAATGAAAAAGAAACCTGCTATGACTAACTGCCACAAAGGAAAAAAACGAAATCAGGAAAAAAAAAACAATTTATGATAACTCAAAGGGAAGCTCCTTACTTTTCGAAGCGAGATCAGGGTGCCTTAGAAGGTGTAGTTATAAGGCAAGGTACAGCAAGGATGAAGACGCATGTTCTTGCTGCGGTAAAACTAGGGAAACGATCGAACATATTTTAATATAATGTGAAGATATCTACCCAGCTGCCAGTTTAGGCTCCTCTGGCCTCCTTGAAGCCCTTGGGTTCAGGGATAGCAGGGGAAAAGTAAACATGTCTGCAACAGAGATTAGCAAGAGGCGATTGGAGGTTTGGTGGCAGAATAGTAGGAAGACCACAAACAACTGAGACGTACAAAAACAGAGTTCCCAGTAATGGTCCGAAAGGTTGATGCTGGGAATTCTTTGTATCTGTGTGTTTTCTCAGAAGTATAGGTAGGTCATTAGGCAAAATAATAACAAGGGCTTGGTGGCGCAACTCACCACCCCGTTTTAAAGCGGATGCTCATCGCATCCGTCCGTGGGCGGCTTCGATGGATGGATGGATGGATGCCGTGGGATGGATGCCGCGGGCGGATGCCGTGGGATGGATGATCCATCCATCCACCATCCATCCATCCATCCATCCATCCATCCATCATCCATCCATCCATCCTCCATCCATCCATCATCCATCCATCCATCCATCCCCCATCCATCACCATCCATCCATCCATCCATCCATCCATCCTCCATCATCCATCCATCCATCCATCCATCCATCCCTCCATCCATCCATCCTCCATCCATCCATCCATC
>NC_051162.1:150091490-150146490 GCF_013339745.2 Dermacentor silvarum
TTCCGGCATGTGTAAATGGCTACGTAAGACGCTGTGGCCGCTCCCCCTTACTAGACAGTACTGCACGTTTCTAATGCGTTTGTGCTAGCGTCCCCTTAAGCGGGAGATTCGATGATTCCCTCCGGAGCTTCGCCCACTCATCATCATTCACCCCGTGGATATGCTGTGATTTTTTTGTATAGCTTCTCTGAAAACACCAATTGGGGAGCTTCAGTGCAACTATAACCATTGCTTCGCTCTACAGGTGAAGCTGCGCATTTTTGGTGGGCCCAGACAGTTACAGGAAGTTAGATTTAGTACTGATCACAGTGAGACTAGCAAGAACCAGAAAACGCAAGGATTTACCAAACAAAGGATAAAAAATCAGCAGCCCCTCCCCGGTCGAGGAAATTGGGGTAAGCGAAGCTTGTGTGTTTCTTCGGTGTCCCTCGGAACGATTTGGTCTAGCGAGTACCACGTTGTGCTCGAACCACCACCGGTCACACGCTCTACAGCTGGCTCCGAAGTTCCGGTTGAGAAACTCGCGTTCAAACCTGGCCGTCGCACCGGGGAAGTTGGCGTTGCCGAGGCGTGCACCACCGTTGCCGGGTTCCAGGAGGGCAAGACGACGCTGACGTTTCGCCTGGGCTTCAAAAAGCCCTCACGCTAGCATCGGCACGTCGACGACGAGACCTTTCCCAAGCGAGTTCGCGGCGCCGTTGTCAAACGTAGCCTGCTATTTTCAGAGGGCTCATGCCCGAATATCTCTGGCTCATACCCGCATATCCAATGCTGGTATGCGCCACACGTGAGTTTTTGCGTGACAACAACGCCACCGAAACTTGCGCGCCAACAAAGCTTCGCTAAAGATTGACATGATCACAGCCCTGTGAAAGTGGATGCCCAGCGAAGGTGTCGAAAACCACCACTACAACTGCTGAGGGGGATATGCAATGTTTTATTGCTTAGAGTAACGGTAGTGACAATCGATTCGTGGATTTCGTCGCACACCGTGATGGGTTCCGCGAGCACTTTCGCTAAATTCGTGGCCAAGACCAAATACAATTGGCCACAGTTGCCCTTGCGCCATAAAAATCTACTACTAAGGACCAAATCCAAACACAATCTGTTCGGCGTGGTTGGTTGATTGCGGTCGTTGTAGCATGCGAGTCCATAGTTTTCCTTGACAGACGAAAGGAACCCAGTCCTTGTCGGGTTTCTGAATCTCAACATTAAAGTCGTCTTAAAGTCCCATTAAGGTCGCTAACATTAACGCTTCTTGAGAAAGAACACGCAGGCCCTCCCTGGCTTGGCGCTTGCGCTGAGCCTCTTCGGAACAAAGTTAATCAATTTTGGCAGCACCCGGCCCCTGGTCGCATGGCCGTTGCTTTTCCCCTTTGCCGCTCCTCGTATACACGCTGCTCCTCGGGAATCCTAACTATGCATTGCCTACTGATAGCGGTGCCGTAACAACAATGAAATCAGTTGCTAGGCTGGTTATTTTATATATGAAAGGCTGGTGACGTCACTCCCCACGTCGCAAGCTGCCGTCGCCGCAGCCAGTTTGTGCAACAGTAATCTTTACCGGGAAACGTATGCGGGGAGTGCTACGTGCTTCGCATTGTTAGCAGGAGCGCGCCTTATCATGAATAATGTGGTTCGGATGCTTGTTTTGTGCTTGTTATTTATTGAAACGAATGATGTGCTCTATGTTGTATGCGTCATACCAAAGAATGTATGCTCTTTTTCGCTTTAATCGCGGAAGTTTTATTGCGATAGCAATTATATGGACACTGCCGGCGCATGTCTGCCATCGCGGCCGTCATCGCCGTCGCCGTTAGGTTCCTCAAAAAGCCCAAGGGCGATAACACCGTCGCCGCACGCCCTACGCTGTATGTGCGAGTGAAAGCGTGCGAGGGGTCACGCGTGAGGCACCAACGTTCCGAAGCATAGGGGAGAAGCGGGGGGGGGGGGTGCACTATCTACACCTAATGTCCCTAGATATTTTTTGCTTGAAATCTAGGGACTTTATCTACACCAGCTGCAACTGCGTATGTGGTGGCTTCGAGCAGTCGCGCGGCCTTATCTTGAGACTGATCTGCGTTGGAGGCCGAGTCTATAGATGCATCGGCGGCTCGTAGCTTTGTGCGTGCTGTGTGTTCTCGGCGCTAAGTCTGCGTTGAAGTGATAGAAAACACGAAGGTCACTTCACTCGCTGCTGCTGCCTCGCTTCCTCACTCTAGCGTCTTGACAGCGAGTTTGCGCGGTCATCGAGCGAGATGTGTTCATGTTCGCTTGTGCTCGCTTCCATGCTTGTTCATTTAGTTGGTATGTCTATGTTTACAAGTTTACACGGCTGATAGAACTACTAATCTTACTTGGTATAGCTGTCCACTA
This sequence comes from Dermacentor silvarum, assembly GCF_013339745.2. Classification (NCBI taxonomy): domain Eukaryota; kingdom Metazoa; phylum Arthropoda; class Arachnida; order Ixodida; family Ixodidae; genus Dermacentor; species Dermacentor silvarum. The sequence continues at coordinate 150,093,867 of NC_051162.1, forward strand.
ATCTGCTATCGGAATCGATGCTTCGCCTTTAGGGCGAAACTGCGACTTTTTTCATACATCGAGACCTTTGGAAGAGCAGCATGCTCCAGGCGTTTGGCTATCCTGGCTGCATTCTCCGCATCCTGCGCTTCAGCCTTGCTGGCGTATTTGCGCAATCGACCGCGCTTAGACGGCACAGAAACTGGTGGTACATCCGGCGTAGTCGACATAGAAGCACTTTCCACCATGAGGGCGGACGCGAATCACCGCAGACAAACATCTGGCAGACTGCATAAGCGGCGTGCAGCGGTGTTAATATACCGTAGCGGCCCTTCCTCCTCTACACTACTACCCTTTCTTATGGTTTGCACATCACATATGTGAACACGTTGTATCGCATGAGGCGGCACGTGGACCAATGATAGCGCATGGCGTGAGGCATCGTGATGTGACGTCATGACGTGACACGTGACATGACGTCATGCATGAGGATCTCGGAATCAATTTCACTTCCATTTATCACGGGAGCGTGATACGCGACGTCATGCATTGTCAGGTGTCCTTAACAACTCTACCTTCATCCACCGTTAAACCCTTTTAGTACACCTTAATCCACGTGTAAGGAAGAAGAAGTACGCCGTGCAGAGCTCCGCAGCCGGATTGCCAGCGCTACTGAAGTGGGGCTCGGGCTCGACGCTGTTCCTGGTGCGCCTGGCTAAGCCTACGCAGTTGTGTCTTCCTGTCGGCGTCCTTCGTGTCGTCCACAGCCGTGCCAGACTTCTTTGTCATATTTGGTGGAGGTTTGCTGGGTCTTCTGTCATCCTGGAATTGCGCAGCCGGATTCTCCCTGCTACCATGACCTCCGCAAGCGCCACGAGCTTACCACCAGCTGCTCCCCAGTCCTCCGTATGCCCCGGTACACTCAGTCAGCGGGACCCTCCCATCTTTAGCGGCAGTGATGACCACGACGTTGATGACTGGCTGTCATCATACGAACGCGTGAGTCGCAACAACAAATGGGATGACATCACGAAATTGACCACCGTCCCATTTTACCTCACCGGAATTGCCCACTTGTGGTTTCGAAACCACGAAAGCGAAGTCCCAAGCTGGACCGTGTTCAAGACACAGTTCAGCGAGGTCTTCGGCCGTCCTGCTGTGCAAAAGCTTCGTGCCGAACAGCGTCTGCAGTCGCGCGCTCAGCAGCCTGGTGAGACCTTTACCAGCTACATTGAAGATGTCATCGATCTCTGCAAACGCGTCGATGCATCCATGCCTGAGGGCAATAAAATCAAACAAATACTGAAGGGCATCGACGAGGACGCGTTTCAAATGCTGATTTCAAAGAACCCCTCTACGGTTACCCAAGCCATTGAACTATGCCAAAGCCACGACCTACTGGAACTACAGACCTGCACAGATGTCCCGCTTCTATGGGAGCAGCTTGCGCCCACTTTCGTTCAACCGGTGGCCATAGGTGGCGCTTTTATAACCTGTTCGTCTGCTACTCGGCGGGTGGCTGGGCGGCGTTCGAATACATTTTCCTTCCTCCATGTTCGAATGTGTGCGCCTGCTCTTCTGTAGCGGGCTGCTAGCATATGTGACAATTACGAAGACAACACCTAGTGTGTAAAAATTGTTTAAGTGCACTCATTGTATTGGTATGTAATAACGCGTAAAATAGTACACGAATTCTTTCTAGGTTTGATATTATGCTGAAATTTCGCGCCGCTCCACAAAAAAAAAAAAAAAAAAAAAAACTCACCGATGGAGTGATTGTTTACGTGTTTGTTCGGCCCGTCAAATATGCATCGCAAAGCTTTTATGAAATTGTGAAAACTGATGCTAGAGTCCTTGCTTTGTTCTGATTTACATGATGGCACACAGCAATATACCACTATGTGATCGTTTACGTACGTTATCCGATCTGTAATTAACTCAAGCAAGCTGCATGTAGCTAAAGCTGAAGTTACATGCCTTCTGCAGTGTCTGCAGATTCACGCAGTTTGTGTGTGGTCTGCGTATACATATCGTCTGCGTGATTCTTTTAAATGTCCTTGATTCTTTTAAATATCAACATATCAAGTTCTTTATTATTGTATTTCTTTATTACTCCATTGTACTATATTTTATCCTATGAATCTTCTGGTAATCAGATTTTTTTTCCTCTACTGCGAAGGCAACGGGAGGAAATGTTATCGTCTGCCGGCTGTACTCGTTGTTTTCCTTTCTTGCACCGATCTTCCTACTGTACCTCGTTATTGAAATGAGAAGCAATAATTCGCAAATTTTGTTTTCTTTTTTATTTTCGTGAAAAACGATCTGGGGCTGCCGAAATAGCGGCACGAGCGCTGGAACAGATCGCAGAAGCAGACGACAGCGAACAGGTTATAACTAGCGCCACTCTGCTCGTACGTTCTATCCCTAGCGGGAAAAGGGGTGAACTAGACCAGGCGTGCTGGAGCAGGGAGATCTGTGCAGGTCTGTAGTTCAGTAGGTCGTGGCCAAAGCTATGACGAGCTACGCCGTCAACGCCTCCTCACCCGCCGCCCTAATCCCCATCAGGAATCGTTGTCCGGCTTGACCTCTCCTTTTCCAGATTCCACCCTCCTCTCGCAGATCAAGGAATTCGTCCGGGAAGAAGTTGCTCGCCAGCTCTCCCTTATCTCCCACAACCCGCCGGAGTCAAGTTTGTCCCTTAGTCCGACCCTACGACACGTTATAGAAGAACAAGTGTCCGAGGTTCTTCCTCTGGAGCGGGCGCCTCAACTCACCACCCCATTGACTTACGCCGACGCCGTCGCACGACCACGCCCACCGACGTTCCGGGCTCCGCCTCCGATGCCTAGCCCTGTTTTTACCTCCACGCCCCCACGACCTCCGGTGCATCAAGTAAATCCTTGGCGCACAGCGGACAATCGGCCCATTTGATATTCGTGTGGTATTCCCGGACACGTTGCCCGCCTGTGCCGCCGCCGTCCACTTCATCCACGTGACGACCCACGCACAGCAGCGTACGACCATCCATTGTCTTACGCTCCAGACCGCGATTTACCCCTTCCCCGCCCAAGCCATCGCTCACTTTCTGACCGCCGTTCTCCTTCTCCTCGTCGTCGCTCGCTCTCCCCGATGCGTCGACGTCCCTCTACCGCTGACACGGAAAACTAAGTGGCGCAGTTCCTGAGGCAAGAACTGCGTCATCGTCGCAACGCTCAAGCCCTCTTCTTTCGCCGCCCAACGTTATTGATGTAGCTGTTGAAGGTGTCTCTGTGCTTGCCCTCATTGACACAGGTGCCGCCATATCTGTGATTGCCGAAAAACTATGCCGCTCAATACGAAAAGTCACGACGCCTTTCTTCGGTCCATTACTCCGCACGACCACAGCACAGCACGTCCAGCCAGTGGCTGCGTGCACCGCCAGACTTGAAATTCAAGGAGTGCTCTACTTCGTCGAGTTCGTCGTTCTTCCCCACTGTTCCCATGATATTATTTTAGGTTGGGATTTTCTCTCCCGTCACCAAGCTGTTATTGATTGCTCCCGTGCAGAAGTCGCCTTCTCTTCGCTTGGCAATGCCATCTCTGACGACGTTTCGCTTTCCTGCACCAAGTTGTCCCGCACTGACGACCTCCAGATACCTCCGCACGCATCCGTTCTGGCACCTGTATCCTGTTCCGTTGCCTGCGACTCTACCGTACTCTTCACACCTTCCACTGCTTTCGTTCATCGCCACATCTCACCACTGCCAACCGCGCTGCTTGGCCTTCAAGCAGGTGCGACTCACCTTCCTGTATACAACCACTTCCCACTCCCGATTACGTTGCTTCGCGGTGAATCTCTCGGCACTGTTGAGCCTTACGACACCATTACCACGTTGGAACTTCTTCTTGGATAGTCCGAGGTCAACACCCTCTCTGGTAGTCCCGCACCTGCCACATCGCCTGAAGACGTTTTCAGCCACGTCATCGACAGCGCCTTAAACCCCAAGCAACGCCATGACCTTCTCCGTCTCCTCGAAAAATTTCGCCCTGCTTTTCACAGCCATAGAACTTCCCTGGGTCGAACGACGACTGTATGTCACCGGATAGACACTGGTGCTCACTCACCACTACGGCAGCGACCATACCGCGTATCGTCGACAGAACGACGCGTCATTGATGAGCAAGTAGGTGAAATGCTACAGCGTGGTGTCATTGAACCGTCCGACAGTCCATGGGCATCGCCAGTTGTTTTGGTTAAAAAGAAGGATGGCTCGATCCGCTTTTGCGTGGATTACCGTCGCCTAAACAAAATAACTCGAAAGGATGTTTATCCATTGCCGCGGATCGATGACGCCTTAGACTGCTTACAAGGCGCAGAGTTTTTTTCCTCCCTCGATCTACGCTCTGGTTATTGGCAAGTGCCTATGGCTGCAGACGATAAGCCTAAAACTGCTTTCATCACACCAGATGGCTTATACGAATTTCGTGTGATGCCATTCGGCCTTTGCAACGCACCCGCCACTTTTGAGTGGATGATGGATACTATTCTTCGAGGCCTCAAATGGAACACGTGCTTGTGTTATTTGGATGATGTAGTAGTGTTTGTACCAGATTTTCCTACTCACCTTCATCGCTTGGAGCAGGTTTTACGCTGTCTCAGTGACGCTGGCCTCCAACTCAATCTGAAAAAATGTCACTTTGGGGCACGAAAGCTGACAATTCTCGGACATGTCGTGTCGAAGGATGGCGTTCTCCCCGATGCCACAAAGCTCCGTGCTGTTAAAGAATTCCCAAGGCCGACGACTCTAAAAGACTTGCGTAGTTTCATTGGCCTCTGCTCGTACTTCCGCCGCTTCATTCGAAATTTCGCTTCGATTATGGCACCGCTGACAGAGCTTCTTCGGGGAGACCCCAATCTTTCCGCATGGTCACCGCCTTGCGACGAGGCCTTCGCGACGCTACGGCGCGTGCTTACAACACCACCGATACTGCGCCATTTCGATCCCACTGCTCCCACGGAAATCCATACGGATGCTAGCGGCGTTGGTCTTGGCGCTGTGCTCGCCCAGCGAAAGCCCGGCTACCAGGAATATGTTGTTGCTTACGCGAGCCGCAGTCTCACCAAAGCTGAGGCGAATTATTCAGTCACTGAAAAAGAATGCCTAGCGATCATCTGGGCCATTACAAAGTTCCCCCATACCTGTACGGCCGGTCCTTCGATGTCGTTACCGATCACCACGCACTTTGCTGGTTGTCGTCCCTCAAGGATCCCTGCGGCCGCCTTGCCCGGTGGGCTCTGAGGCTCCAAGAGTACGACATCCGTGTTGTCTACCGCTCCGGCAAGAAGCACGCCGATGCCGATGCTCTTTCGCGCTCGCCTGTCCACGCCGAAATTGTCAGTGTCTCCGTCCTAGACGACCCAGTTCCCCCATTCGCTTCTGTCGACATGGCTTTGGAGCAGCGCAAGGACTCCTGGATTTCATCTTTGATAGATTACATCTCTGATTCACCTGCACGCCCACCATCCCGAGCGCTCCGCCGACAAGCTTCGCACTTCGCCATCCGCGACGGAATCGTCTATCGCCGTAACTACAGTTCCGACGGCCGCAAATGGCTGCTTGTCATACCCCGGCAGCTCCGCACTGATGTATGCGCCGCTTTCCACGCCGACCCTCAGTGTGCACACGCTGGTCTCTTCAAGACCTACACCAGACTACGTCATAGGTTTTATTGGCGCGGTATGTACACATTTGTGCAAAAGTACATTCGCTCTTGCGCAGTATGTCAACGCCGCAAGCCTGATCCTTGCCGCTCTTCTGGACCAATGCAACCTTTACCGTGCCCTTCGCGACCCTTTGACCGCGTTGGAATAGACCTATACGGGCCTCTGCCATACACAGCTGCTGGCAATCGCTGGGTCATTGTAGCCATAGACCACCTCACGAGGTATGCAGAAACGGCCGCTCTACCAGCCGCGACAGCTCGTGACGTTGCCTCCTTCCTGCTTCAACGCTTCGTTCTCCGTCACGGCGCCCCCCGCGAACTCCTGAGCGACCGAGGTCGCGTCTTTCTTGCCGATGTCATTCAAGAACTTCTCACTGAATGCCGAATTATTCATCGCTGTACCACCGCATATCACCCGCAAACAAATGGATTGACAGAGCGGTTTAACTGAACTCTTGGCGACATGCTTTCGATGTATGTCGCCTCCAACCACACCAACTGGGACCTCATCCTTCCCTATGTCACGTACGCCTACAATTAGGCACCCCAGGCAACGACGGGCTTTTCTCCCTTCTTTCTTCTATACGGCCGAGAACCGTCATTTCCGATTGACACTATTCTTCCTTACCGTCCCGACTTATCAGAGGGTACACCGGTTTCCGAAGCCGCCCGGTATGCAGAAGAATGTCGGCAACTAGCTCGATCTCTAACAACGCAAGAACAAGCGCTACAGAAATTTCGTCATGACGACGGGCGCCCCCACAACCAGTTTTCGCCTGACGCTCTCGTTTGGTTGTGGGTGCCTCCTACTTCGACACCAGGTGTCTCCTCCAAGTTTGTATCCCGATACCATGGACCCTACCGGGTTCTACAGCAAACTTCTCCGGTGAACTACGTCATCGAACCTCTGACGCCCCCTACGGACCTGCGTCGCCGAAGCCGCGAAACTGTCCATGTCGATCGGCTCAAGCCGTATCACGAGCCCTTCGTCCTTACGACACCTTAGGCCTCCTGTGCGGCTCCGTCTTCAGCGAGGGGGGAAGATGTAAGGAAGAAGAAGTACGCCGTGCAGAGCTCCGCAGCCGGATTGCCAGCGCTACTGAAGTGGGGCTCGGGCTCGACGCTGTTCCTGATGCGCCTGGCTAAGCCTACGCAGTTGTGTCTTCCTGTCGGCGTCCTTCGTGTCGTCCACAGCCGTGCCAGACTTCTTTGTCATACACGTTACTCTATTTTGTACCAACCTAATCCATCGTAATCCACTTTATTCTACCTTAATCAACTTTACTTTATTCAACGTTGATGCACTTTATTTCCCCTTCACTCACTTTACACCTCCTTAATTCACATTACTCCACCTTACATCAGCTTACTGTAACTTCAGTCACCTTACACTAACGTCTAAGTCACCTTACACTAACGTCTAAGTATATGGCTGCCACGTGACGTGTGCAATGACGCATGCAGTAGGCACACCTTTAGTTAGCAAGAACTGCGAGCCGCCGTCGCGGTCGCCGAAGCGTGCTCGTCTTGCACCCTGGAGGCCCGGGCTCGATTCCCACCCTGACGCAAATGTACCAATTTTCATGCGATTAAGTGATTTGTTTACAGAAACCTCCGTGAGAAATTTGACGCCAATCCGAGCATTTCCTGACGTGTTTTAGTCTTTGGGCTGTAGGCCATTTTTGGTGACATGGCTTCATCACGCCAGTTTTTTTTTTGCTTCATGGGACATATAATGCTTTCGTATTAAATGAAATAAGAACGCGAGCCTTACAGAGAGAGAGAAAGAGAGAGAGAGATAAAAATTGGAGGACGCCTGAGCTTTGGCTTTAAGAGTGGAACGCGATAGCGTTATCGGGACCCGTTCGCATCGTATTTTTCTTTATGAGTAGGCTCCACTGCAACCCACAACGTGGGAAAGCCAGCTTACATAGACCAAGCTTACACCGATCTGCTTACAGTCGGCTTCGCTTTTAAACACATGCATTGCTGGGAAGACAATTTTACAGGGGCAATATAGACCGTCTTAAATCAAAATGTGAGGTTATATATAGCCCTAGTACCATTTTGACTATTTTATGGATTGTTTGCTGTTGCCCCGAGGTGCGCGCGTGTCCAACATCTGGAGGACGCTTTAGCATTCAAAGATCCTTGAATGTTTGTGAGGCTTCGCGGCAGCTGCAGCTTCCTTATTTTTCAACCTTCGCCTCTGCGCGCCGCTACCGTTTTACGCTGCCGTGGAGGCGAGCGCCATCTGGATGGGTCTTTCGCAAGCAACCTACCCGAGCGCGCCGCTGTTGTTATCGTAGAAATGCTGGCAATAGGGGTTTGTCTTTGAATTTCCTCGTAAGAGAATTATGTTTTCTCGTACATTCAAATTACAATCCGACGCTATCATTTCTGTGGGTTGTAGTTAAGTCGTACTTTACGATTTTCCCCGGGAATTTTATTTGAGAAATTCAATTTTTGTTCACTAACGCCTTGCGCCAAGTGGAGGGCCTGTATGGTCGGGGTGGTTCGGGGTGAATTTCTCCGCCACGGACGCCGATGCCTGCGCCGACGCCGGATTTTCTGCGACACGGGGCCCTTAACGCTAGCGCGTCTAAGCTTGAGGTATTGGTTCGAAGCATTGGGCTTGAATGGTGGCAACACCATTCAGCTATTAGCGCGTAAGCCTTGACTAAAATGCATCTACGTGATTTGAAATAATCGTCTGTTATTGACATTTTAGCATGATAAGAGCGCAAGCGAACGACTAAAGCCGAGGAAAGGCACATGCGTAGAAGTCATGTCAATCAGGATGCCTGTGAAGTGGGAAAGGGACGCTAACTCTACGGACATAGCCATCCGGCTTTGTGTTCCGATATTCTTGGCATACGGCCGCTTAGGAGGTGTGATGTCAGGCAGCTTTGGTGGCGGTTGTTAGCGGTCGTTCATCACCAACAGCGGTATTCTAGTTGCCCGTGCTCAGCAACGCCCTGGTCCTGTGGCCGATTTAGGGCTTTGACGCAGGCTGCGTTGTGTGATGTCCTCTGGCTGACATTCGATAGTAACCATGCTGCCAGCTGTCGCCTCACGAAAACGGCTCAGGAACTTCCTTTAGCAGCTGCGCTCTAAATAAAGACATCGAGGAAAACAAGTATACTGCGCAAAATTGGAACAAGGACGAAGTGAGGCAGACTGACAAGCGCTATTGTAAAGACAAAGGTCGAGGAAAACAAGTATACTGTATTGTAAAGACAAAGACATCGAGGAAAACAAGTATACTGCGCAAGATTCAAGAAGGACGAAGTGAGGGACACGGGCAAGCGCTATTGTAAAGACAAAGGTGGCCATATGCAGCACACGATAAAAGTTCAGGCACCACGCAGTCAAGGCTTGCATTGGTGACATTTCGTTTCAATTCTGACATTTAGTACTCAAAGAGTCTTTCTTAGCATAGCCGCGCCTGTCCAATGCTATTGAAAATTCCTTCTTATTCCTTATTGAAGTTCCTTAATAGAGCATAGCTGAGCGCGTATACCATAATAGCAGGCGTTATTACTTTCTGCCCATATGCTCTCTTTTCTCTTAGCCATATTTAGCCGAATTCCTCCACTTAAAGTGTCCTACTAGCTCCTTGAAGCGGTCGAAGTCGTTCGTCTGTTGTGTTGCTTCATGCGCTGTCGGTCTCTCTGTGAGAAGAACAAGAAACTTCTAGCTTTGGAATGGAATCGATCAGGTATATTAATAAAGTGGCTTGGGCCGTACAGAATTTTGCAACGACGCAGATACCACACACTGTGGACACCTATTTTGTACAACGCACTTTGGAGGTAGCTATCTATGAAGCATGGTTTGGGGTCCTTGCAGAAACTGGCAGATGGACCGACATGTAGGTGGAAGGCGAGCTTTTGGGTGTGTGACCACAGCACGAAGATGACGATGACGTTGATAGTATGACGGATATGACAGGACGATTGATACTTTTTGTCCTATATAGCAATGAAACTTGACAGTCTTTTTCGCAGAAATCAGGGTCGATCTCGAGAACGTTACAAGGTGGCACGGCATCAACGTAGGGTTAGCTGCACCGCGGAAAGTAGTGCGTATCGTGGGTAAAGTGGTGCAAACCACACCATATATATATATATTGGCAGAAATGAAGCCGTAATGTGAATTCATGCGAAAATGGTGAACACTGGTGCACAAATAGTACAACAAGCTTTCACAGAGAACTCGAAAAAATAAACCTGAAATGTGGGAGGCAGCCGCACGGCTACGACAAATTAGCGAGATGGGGGGTCTTCGGTATGGCCGCGGGTGTTGAGTCCGCCTGGAAAACTTCGGGAGGAGGGGGGAGGGCGGCGACCACGAGCCCCCTCGGAGTCGGCGCCTATCATATAAAGGATACGTACAATTTCCTGCTTCCTACCCACCTTCGTTTTAGGTGCGAAGCACCTTATGCGCTCGGCCTGTCGGCGCCTCCTGTAGTCGTCACGGTAAGCAAGCCGCCCGCGCTCGGCACGAGCGCTTGCCGAGCGTGCCACGTGCTGAGCGCTCCCGCGTTCGTCGTCTTCGTCGTCTTCCACAGCTGTCTGCGTTGCCGCTCACCAAACCAGCGTAGAATTTCACTTCTCTTCTCTCGTCGTAATGGGGAGGCCGCGTTTACGGCGTTATGAGCCATTGCTTAAGGCAGCATGAGCCCATTAGCGGTGCATCACTGCATGCTTCGCAGCTCCCCGGGTTTCACGTTAGTGGAGCTGCGTTTCGCTCAATGAGTCATTTGACAATTACGCATAAAATTTAATTCACCGCTCAAGCCGAGCCTACGACTTAACTTGTGCTAACTGTAATAACTAATAAAAACTAAAACAGGAAGAAAGGCGTCCATAATAGCCAAATTTTTAACAGTGAAGCTGCTTAAGCCAGCCGTAATTTGGGGTGCGTGGCCGTGGTAGCCATGTCAGCCCGGAGAAAGAAAAGGAGGAGACCGCGTGCGCTCCTCGCCAGCTCCCGGCCTTCCCGACCCCTGTCTCTCTTCTCTCCGCGGGGCGCAGAGCCTGGAGAAAAAAAAATCACTGCATATCCATGAAGTGAATGATGATGAGTGGGCGAAGCACCGGCGCATCATTCGGGTAACCGTGAATTCCGCAGTATATGTATAAATATATATATGTATATATATACGCATATATAACTATATACTTATACATATATATACTGTACATGTGTATAGTATATACAGCGCTTATATAGCCCTTGTGCACCACTGCGCCCCTAGCGGTCTCCATGCAAACCCGAGCTACGGACAACGGACGACGAGGAACAAGGCTCGGCCCTAAGGTGCTTTGCCCTTAAAAGGTGACAGCTTGCACAAGGCCGCGGAAAGCTCAAGACACAGCGAAGCTGGCCGCTTGATATCGAGCTGCTAGCCTCCAACGCATTCGACGTCGGCACGCAGCAGCGTTCTTGGCACTGTGACAATTTTGGTTAACCTGCCTGCGTTTGTAGCATGCCAGGAACCCTGTCGCTCGTAGGCTCCGATGCATCCAGCGCTTGTCACGCGAAATGTCGCCAACGTGTTCGGCGTCCGCAAGCGACAGCGTTCTTCGCACTGTACCAACCTTGGTTAGCCTGCCTGCGTTTGTGGCATGCCAGGAGCGCTGTCGCTCGTAGGCGCCCACGCGTGCAGCGCTAGTCACGCGAAATGTCGTGAAAGGGAAGGTACCTCCGAAAATGATCGCTCGAGAATACCTTCCTACATGCGTAGCTAAGTTAAACCAAGTTAAGACCTAGCAGCAACCAAGTTTATACCTAGCAGTAGCAGCCAGTAAGCTTCGCTGTGCCTAAGCTTAGCGCGACCGAGTGCAACTTGCCTGATTTTTTTCCACCTTTGCCTCTGCGCGCCGCTACCGTTTTACGCTGCCGTGAAAGAGAGCACCATCTGGATGGGTCTTTCGCAAGTAACCTACCCGAGCGCACAGCTCTTGTTATCGTAGAAATGCTGCAAAAGGGCTTTGTCAGAGTTTCCTCGTAACAGAATTATGTTTTCTCGTACATTAAAATTACAATACGATGCTATCATGCCTGTAGGTTGTAGCTAAGTCGTACTTTATGATTTTCTCAGGAATTTTATTTGAGAAATTCAATTTTTGTTCACTAACGTCTTGCGCCAAGTGGAGGGCCTGCATAGTCGGGGTGGTTTGGGGTGAATTTCTCCGCCACGGACGCCGATGAATACGCCGACGCCGGATTTTCTGCGACATGGGGCCCAGATTACGCGTCTAAGCTTTAGGTATTGGTTCTAAGCATTGGGTTCGAATGGTGGCAATACCATTCATCTACTAGCGGGTAAGCCTTGACTACGAGATTTGAAATCTTATTTCAAATAATTTTAAATCTACGAGATTTGAAATAATCGTCCGTTATTGACATTTTAGCATGGAAAGAGTGCAAGCGATCGACAAAAGTCGGGGAAAGGCACATGCGTAGTCATGTCAATCAGCACCCCTGTGAAGTGGGAAAGGGACGCTAACTCTACGGACATAGCCATCGGGCTTAGTGTTCTGATATTCTTGGCATACGGCTGCTTCGGAGCTGTGATGTCAGGCAGCTTTAGTGGCGGTTGTTAGGGGTCGTTCATCACCAACACGGCATTCTAGTTGCCCGTTCTCAGTAACGCCATGGTCATGTGGCCGATTTAGGACTCTGACGCAGGCTGCGTTGTGTGATGTTCTCTGGCTGACATTCGCTAGTAACCATGCTGCCAGCCGCCGCCTCATCTCATGAAAACGGCTCAGGAACTTCCTTTAACAGCTGCGCTCTAAAGACATCGAGGAAAACAAGTATACTGCGCAAGATTCAAAGTAGGACGAAGTGAGGGACACGGGCAAGTAATATTGTAAAGACAAAGGTGGCCATATGCAGCATGCGATAGAAGTTCAGGCGCCATGCAGTCAAGGCCTGCATTGGTGACATTTCGTTTGAATACTGACATTTAGCACCCAAAGAGCCTTTCTATGAATAGCCGCGCCTGTCAAATGCTATAGAAAATTCCTTCTTATTCCTTATTGAAGTTCCTTAATCCAGCATAGCACAGCGCGTATAACATAATGGCTGGCCTTTTTACTTTCTGCACATATGCTCGCCTTTTCTCTTAACCATTTTTAGCCGAATTCTTCCACTTAAGGTGCCCTACTAGTTCCTTAAAGCGTTCGAAGTCGTTCGTCTGTTGTGTTATTTCATGCGCTGTTGGTCTTTCTTTGAGAAGAAGAAGAAGAAACAGAGTCTTCTATCTTTGGAATGGCATCGATCAGGTATATTAAAGAAGTGGTTTGGGCCGTACAGAATTTTGCGATGACGCAGATACCACACACTGTGAACATCGCACTTTGCAGGTAGCTAGCTATGAAGCATGGTTTGGGGTCCTTGAAGAAAGTGGCAGATGGACGAACATGTTGGTGGAAGGCGAGCTTTTGGGTGTGTGACGACAGCACTAAGATGACGATGACGTTGATAGTATGACGGATATGACAGGACGACTGGTACTTTTTGTCCCATAGCAATGAAACGTTACAGTCTTTTCCGCGAAAATCACGGCCGACCTCAAGAACGTTACACGGTGGCACGGCATCTACGTAGGGTTAGCTGCTCCGAGGAAAGTAGTGAGTATGGGGCTCTTGCGTTGCCCAGGGGGCGCTGCAAAAATGGTGCTAAAAAGCGCCCTCAATACGAAACTGGGTAGTACCAAGCTCGGTCGTCTGCTTCGGGAAGCACGTTTACAATATGGACCCGCCACTTTCGGTTGTGTTGTACCACGGCTTGCAGCGAATATCGGGCGCCGAAGATTTTTCCATGGGTGGCATGGTGCGTAAAGGCAAGAAATTACGCACCGCCGAATATACGTGTACGCCGTTCAAGAAATAAGCGGCGAAGTTTTAGCACGGTGTCAATCGCAAGTGAAGCGAGTCACGCACGTGCGAAGTTGAACTTCAGTTAAGGTTTGCACGCTGCTAGATTCAGGCGCACAAACGCGAGGAAATGCTTTCTATAAATGAATTCACAGCAGCGATAAGCAGACATGTGTACGGAACTGCTCGAGCGCACGACGGCACGCGCCCCGACGGCAGCGGTCTTTCAGCATGCCGCGGTGTACGAACTGCTCGAGCGCACGATCGTACGCGCCGCGACGGCAGCGGTCTTTCGAGATGCCGCGAAACGGCGGGTCTCCTACAATCTTTGTTGACTACATGCCGCAAGACAAGTAATTATGCCTGCGCTGTAGTAGCGGCCATCTGTCCCTTTAGCAATTGATAAATAACTGATGCAATGCATATAAGCTCGCAGTAACGTACGTACGTGCGAATCGCGCTGCAGCGCGAGCTCGTGTGCTGCTCGCTTGATGTAGCTTTTAATGACAGCGCTCGAACATCGATGTGCTGTAATCAATACTACCTTGCTGTGCTGCCTCAACGTGCTGGCTTGAGGTCAAGGATGAGCACATTCAACTCTCTAACCTGTGCTGCTCGAAGTGGGGTAGTGAATTTCACCGAATTAGCCCGACCGTTTGTGGTCATTTGCACACACCTGGTCACTTCACCACTTCGCACCGGTCGAATTAATTGTCGCTGTGGCCAGGTCTCTAATCGTGAATCACCAGCCATGCCTGCTGCTATGTCGGTCTCCCATTTCGCTTACCCAGCGCGACGAACTGCAGTTATCCAGCGCGCCCGACGCTCCACTTCGTGAGGCCTTGAAGGAAAACGGTAGAATCTGATGTTGGGATTCAGGCCTTCTTGTTTATGGCAGCCCCCGACGCAGCAGTAACGACGGTGACGCTTTTTCGAGGCTGAGCTAGGTCTCTCCGGATCGGCGTCGCCGATGTCTTCTGCTTCCAGCATTACGGCACACGGAGAGTCCGTTTTCGTATAACTATTGGCTGCGGCCAGCGCGCAGCCTGGTCGCCATGGTCTGTGAGAAGCAACGAGCCTTTTCGCACTCGAAACAGGGCAGCAAAAAGTGCGAATCGACGCAAAACGCGGGCTAGAAACGTGCTTCGCCACAGCCAGGGCTCAATACTATACAAGCTGGTACTACCCAGATGACGTTTCTCGCTGCCACCAGGCGCCGCTACTATACCTCAAACTCCAGCGCAAGACGCCCATCGTGGGTAAAGCAGTGCAATTCACCACAGTTTCCTAAACCGTTAGCTAAAACGGGTAAGAAGGAACGTCGGGAAGACACCCAAAGTACCTCGAGCGGCCAATGACGCGGCAATGTTGCGTGTATTCGCGGGCTTCTTTGTGTATTCGCAGAAAAACACTTTTATGTAGCCCGTATTGAGCAGCAGAAAGCTGGATCGGGAGTTTTTCATCTTCCTCAACAATTTTCTCACTGACACTTTTCATCTAATTATAATATTTGAGAAGTCGATTAAGCAATTTGGAGTAATTATGTAATTAGCTGGAATACAAAAAATAGTCTGAGTATCTCCAAGCGACGGCAAACAACATTACCTTTGTTCTGCCCAGATACGCGGCATTTGCAGATTTTTACATGTTGGTGCTGTTTGCCGTCGCTTGGAGATACTCAGACTATTTTGTAGCGTTAGCTACACTGGCCTAGCCAAGCCCGTTTCGCGCGGCACATCAAGAGCCGTACTGCGCATGTGCAAGGATCAGTGATGTCACACGGCTTGCGCACCGGAGCCACCGGAGCCGGCACCTCTCGCGCACTCCGCCGCCGCCGCGCGCGACTCACCGCCGCCGGTCTGCGCATTCCAGAGGAGTGGCGTCGTAGCCGTGGTAGACGCACTCGCGCCGGCGCGCGCTCGCTGTGCAGTCGCCGTCTGACACTGCGCTGGAGCCGCTGCGCTTCTGACTGGCGTTTTCCAGTGTGGTATAGCCATGGAGAAGGAGAGCGCAAATGCTGCTCAACAGCGCAGAAGAACGGAGAAGCTTGACTCATCGGATCCCGAAGTAGTTGCCTGCATGGCAATTAGCAGTTGAGCGTAGGAGACAACCAGGAAAGCTAAGAATAATCAGCTGAACCTTTGCTATCGCTACGTATATCCTGGCATAGCCGAGCTAAGCCACTGCAACTTTTTTTGTATTCCGGCTAATTACATAATTAGTCCAAATTGCTTAATCGACTTCTCAAATATTATAATTATATGAAAAGTGTCAGTAAAAAATTGTAAAGGAAGATGAAAAACTATATATATATATATATATATATATATATATATATATATTGTAACGAAGAAGAAGTGCCAGTTATCATGGCGCACCCTCAGCATAGATACAACGAAGAATAAGTGCCCGTTAGTCAGGCGCATCACCAAGCTTTACGCACGGACCCGGTCCTGACTGCTCACAGGATTCTGACTGTCGCGCCGAGTTCGACCTCTCACTCCTTGCGTACCCTGTCAATAAACTTGCCAATATCCGTACCCCAAATCCAAAGAGGAAAAGAACTCAGCACCTTGCGAACAGTCGAGACCATATGCGGGGTAGGGTATATAAGTCTTTGCGGGTAATTTTGTTAAGAAGTTTGTAATCAACGCAAAAGCGAATAGAACCATCTTTATTATTGCGATAGCAATTATATGGACACTCAAAAGCAGATTTCTGCCGTCGGCGTCGCCGTCACCGTCGCCGTCGCCGTGAGGTTACGTATGACGTCAATGGAGATGAAATCGTCGCCGCGCGCCGAACGCTGTATGTGCGAGTGAAAGGGCGCGAGGGGCGCGCGCTTTCACGGGGAGTGAACGCACGGCGGAGAACAAACGCGCGTTCTGCGCCGTGCTCGCTTAAGGGCTGCAGAAGTAGGCGTTTCTTTCCTCCTTTACAATCACCATATATGTAGAGCAAACGCGCCTTCTTCTGACGCGCGAGAGGCCGTGGGGGAGGGGTGTAGGGGGAGGGAAGGGAGGCGACGTTCAGCTGCGGCACCAAGTGCCTATTTATATCGGAGGCTCCGGCAACAGTCACCAACGCCGCACGCATTCTGAGCGAACGCGGGCAAAACGCCGACGGCGTCGACAACAGTTCTGCGTGTTGCCGGTGCTGCTGCATGTCCAAGTTTATACAGCTGATAAAGCTAATATCATTACTCCGTATAGCTCTCTACAAATTTGCTATCGCAATTGATGCTTCGCCTTTCAGGTGAAACTGCGACAACTCTTTTTTTTTTACGAGGACGATTGGCGATGCCCACGGGCTATGGGATGGCTGAATCACGCCACGCCGAAGCATATCGCTCACTTGTTCGTCGATGACACGGCGTTCAGAAGCTGAGACACGGTAAGGACGCTGCCGGAGAGGGGCGTGCGAACCGGTGTCGTTGCTGTTCGATACTGTGGTGGTGCGGCCGAGAGGATGTGATGGCAGTCGAAGGAGGCGATAAATTTGCGTAGCAAGCTGACAAGTTGCGCGCGTTGTGTGGTTGTCAAATCACCGGAGATTGACGGATGGAAGCACTCCAACGGCGGTCGATTAGCACTGTCGAGCGCGGCGAGAGACGTCGAATGTGCGTCGTCAGGAGCATCGAAGAGCATTGAAGAATCCACAGTATGAGCGTAACCGAGGCAATCTCCGCGATGAAAAGTAATTGGCAGGAAAGACACGTTGCACACCCACATGACACCACGACCAGCAATGAGGGCGATGACGGCAAAAGGCAACGGAAGCGAACGGCGATGGGCGAAGAAGTCACATGACTTGAATAGCACGGTTGCGTCACGTGCTGATGCACAAGATACGGAGACGACGGCGGCTGACTTAGGAGGGATATAAGTAACTTTTTGTAGACGTCACAAGAGCATGGTCCATGGCTGCATCGGAAATAAATGACAACTCCACCTCGGCGCGGGCGCAATCAATGATGGCATTGTTGGACGAAAGGAAATCCCAGCCTAGGATGACGTCGTGGGAGCAGGACGGCAGGACAACGAATTCAATGAAGTGAAGAGACTCCTCGATTCCAACACGTGCAGTGGAGGATCCCAGAAGTTCGACAGGCTGTGCACTCGCAGTACTCAAATACAGTCCGGAAAGTGACCTCGTTACTTTTCCTATCCGTCGGCAAAGTCCTGCACGTAACACCTGGATTGCTGCGCCCGTATCGACCAGTGCGAATGTTGGAATCCCTGCGACGTATTTCTCAATGGTGTTGCGGGGGTTATTTCGAGGCCTTTGGCAAATCGAAGGGGACGCTGTTCTCACCTCGGGAACTGCGACACTTAGTTTCCTTGAGGTTGAGAACTTGGCCGGTGGCTCTTCGGTGAGATGGAGCGGCGGCGTGGGGATGGAGAACGACGAGTGTTGTTGAGAGCACAGGAGATTGTAGCTATCGAGGGGCGTAAGTGGTCATGGGTCGGCGGTAATCATAAATAGGCGGCATACGGCGTCGACAAAAGCGGGCAACGTGGTCAACAGCGAAGCTGTATACCTCTACCAGCCAAGGAAATTTTCGTGTCGTTGGCGTAAGCAGAAAACAACACAGTCCCGCGTGCTGAGCACTCCGGCATTCGTCGCCGTCATCGTCTTACACAGCTGGCTGCGTTGCCGCTCATCATTCCAGCGTAGAATTTCACTTCTTTTCTGTCGTCGTAATTGGGAGGCCGCGTTTTCGGGGTTATGAGCCATTGCGTAAGGCAGTATGAGCCCATTAGCAGTGCATCAATGCATGCGTCGCACCTCCCCAGGTTTCACGTTAGTGGAGCTGCATGTCACTCAATGTGTCATTTGACACTTACGCACAAAATTTAATTCAGTGCTCAAACCGAGCCTACGACTTAATTTGTGCTAACTGTAATAACTAATAAAAACTAAAACAGTAAGAAAGGCGGTCATAAAGGCCAAATTGCTGAGGGAGTTTAACAAAAAAATGATGGTTTCACAGCATACAGCTCAGCACTCATTTTCAAAAGAAAAACCATAAAAAAGCATCAAAACCACATGATGGTTGATAAGGCACGTGTGAACAATGGGAGCCACCTCCGACGCGTTCCGGTAAAGATTAGGTTTGCAGCTGCTTGGAAAGGGGTTGACGTCATTCAAAGCCCTCGTGTAAAGTGCAAACCGTATAATGTATGCTAATGACATCTGCTACAAATGCGTAGCACGTTCCTTCTCCCGCGTGTGTTTCCTGGTAAAGATGACTGTTGCGTAAGCTATATACAGGGTGTCCCAGCTATCACGCAGCACGTTTTAAAAAAAGAGGAACGGCGTTACGTGAAGCAAAGCCTAGTGCGTTTCCAGTACAGGGGAGTAGTCGCCAGTAATGTTTTCTTTACTGAGATTTAATTAGGTAATTGTAATTATTTATCTTACTAGAGAAGTAATGTCCTATTTATCAAAGTGTCAATCAAGCATCAAGCACAGGTAACGCGAAGATATCACTGCGTGGACACGACGAATTCAGTGGAATCGAATTTCCGAATAGTAAATATAAGATATGGGCTTTTACAGCGAAGCTGTTGAGGGCGAGGTCATGGAGGATGATGTCCGCGTGTAGAAAACATCAGCATTGGCTCTAGCGTCGTCGTCTTTTTTGAGCGCACCGCTTCTCCTCCCTCCCGGCCGGCTGAGCCCCCGCTATCATTCTCCGCTTTCGGCAGTCGACCTTCTTTTATGCCGCGTTCCCCCTAGTAGAGTTGGGCCCGGCTGCTAGGCTAGCGCAGCAAGCCTGTTCGGAAGCTGCGCCTGACTAGAGTTGAGCACTGCTGGGAGGCTAGCGAGGCTAGGCCGGCGGCGCTCCTCCTCCTTTGCGTCCCTCAGGGGCTTTATTGCGTTCCTCCGCCTCGGCGGCACCTCTTGGAATCGTACGAAAACGCCGGGCTGGCGGCGTTTATTTCAAACTTCGGATTGTAAGAAAGCGCGCGTTATACTGCGGTTTTCGCCGGATCTTACGTCTGCTTATTCATTACGTGACGTAGGTCACCCTGGAGACCACGTGATCACGTTAGCGCTTGTGTGCACGCCGTGATTGGCGTAGCCGTCTTTAATAAAACGCTTTGGCGGTACGGTGATCAAGAATGTGTACGTCCCCGCTGCAACGCCAACGAAAGACATCGAAACGTTCATGATAGACATGTCTGGTTGGGTGATGCTCAACGGCGATACGCCCATTCTCATCGTGGGGGCAATACGCGGCGCGCGCTGCCGCACGAAGTAAGCAGTTGCTGGGGAAGTATAAGCCACGCGTCCTCCGTCCCGTGCTGCCTCCCCGCTTTCCCCGCTGCCTCCCCGCATTAAAGAGTTCAGTGTTGAAAATTTCACCATTTCAATAATACGGAGAGTAAATATCAGGTTAAGCGGCTCACTTGCCTCCTCCCACACGGATACGGTGAGCTCTCTGGTCCGCGGACTCGTTGCTGGTGATGATTCTGGGCCTTGGTTTGGCGGCTAAAGCCACTAGGTCTGAGAACGCAGGGCTAGAACTTATCTTTTGTGACATAAGTGCTTTCTAAAAAAAAAAAAGGGCTGGCTCTCCCGTAATCGAGAGTTGATGTAGGCATGAAATGGCTTCCGGCACAGCTAGCAGATTGGTGCCACGACGCAGGCCTAAAAGCTTAGTGAGCCGAAATGAACCTGTTTTGAACTGAACCTCGTTGCAAGTCTCGTCTCAGCCAAACAGCCCTCTGCGCGCGCCGGACACTGCCAGCCTGGTCACCCAGCGTGGCGCCATCTCTCGAAGGAGGCGGCGCCAAACCCGCGCCGGGGAACTCACGGACCGCTGGCGTTGAAAAGAGCGCAGGAAACCCTGTCTCAGCACCAAAAGATATCAACTGTATGGTGCACTGTATCGGAGTTTTGAACGTCGCTATTGGAAATGACAAATTAAAGTTCAGCGTAAAAGAAGTTACAGCTTGAGTGATATCGTGAATAAACATTAGGAAAAAATTGGAAGAAATATTATTTTTGTAACTTGTTTGGTGTAATGCGGGCCTGTACAAGGGGTTGGGGCACGAGACCGCATTTTCTTAAGTTTTGACTTAAGTTTTGCTCTCGCAACGTTGCCCGGATGTTACCGCAGGTTATCGTTTCGATCTCACGCCCATTATCGTCTTGAGTGCCTAGATAACGACTCTGGATTTTCTCTCAAGGTCTTTTGTCGAAAAAGGCTAGAGGACAGAAGTGCCAAGGAAGTCATCGTTTACAGGAGGACGAAGTTTTAGAGGAACAGGAAGGTGGCCTCCTAACTGTTTTTCACACAGGACTAGAGATGACAACCACAGCTAGGTTCGTCATGACAGTACAACTGTCTGATCGGCCACTCAAGATGGAAGTAGACTCGGGAGCAGCGTTTTCTATAATAAGTAATAGCGACGTTCGCTCGCCTCTAGCCTGACGATGGCCCGGTGTTACGAGAACGCAAACTCGCTTTACGGACATGATCGGGAGAATGTTTGGACATCCTAGGCTCCGTGCTTATCAATTTAGGAAAATTATAACTGCGCTAAAACGAGACACGAGAACGAAGTGGACAGGACGATCGCAGACTAACAACTGGTTTATTGGAAAAGTACACCACCCTTTTTGAAACAAACTAAGCGCATGCGCAATGACAAACATGGCAAGTTCCAAGACTTCTATCTACTAAAAATGAAATCGCGCTCTTTGCTGGAAAGATACACGGATGAGTCAGCTGACGCACTTATCAGGCCCGTGTCTAGCTATCCAAGATGCCTCCAAGATCTCTCTTGCTCTTTGGCTCTTGGCTCGCCCTAACACCTTGGTACTGCTGAAGATGGGCTTGCATCCCTGCACGCATGCGCCACAATGAACTGGTACATGCCTCCCACTCCCGTCTCCTAATGAATTAGCATGCTCCATCAAACGCATGTTAATACACCTTCCAGTCTGCCCCACACAATCCATTCCACAGGTCAGGGGGAACTCGTAGACCACTCCCGTTGTACAGGGTACATACGCACGTCTGTGCTTAACATCACATCTTCCATTGTTTACTTTGCTCACGTTGGACATGGCGCACAAACGCGATAACTTGCAAGGCACTGAAAAAACCAAATCGACCCCGTATCTTCCCGCCACCTTTTTAATGCCATGCGATACCTTGTGTACGTACGGCATCACTTCAACCTTCCGCCTTTCACTCTTCTCCGATTCTTTTCCTTCAATTGCCCTTGCGTTATCGTCAGCGGCCGTGGTACGATGGCATACGACCCTCAAAAGTGATTCTGCTACAGCCTGAAGCAGCGTCTGCGGGAAACCTGCATTTCGGAGACGACTCACTTGTGAACAAAAACTACCTTTGATTTTGTGGTGACATGACTTCTTCAAAGATGACTTTAAGCATGACACTGCTATGCCCCTCTTCACAAGCTTCGAGTGAGAGGAATCAAAAGGCAATAGGGCCCTGTTCGTGCGTGGTGAGTACGACCAGCACAGGTGTTTGCTGTCATTGAAAACCAACTTTAAATCTAAAAACTGCAGTGAAGCATTGTCAGGCATTTCAAAAGTAAAATTAAACTTTGTTGCTGTGGCATTAAAATACTGAAGAATACGCCTCGCTATCTCTTCGAGGTCATCGTTAGAGTCAGTTTTTACAAGTATTAAAAAGTCATCTACGTATCTACAGACACGAACAATGTAATCGTCGGTAAGCACCCGAGACAACGAACAATCTACATCAGCTAAATATATCTCAGCGAGCACTGGCGCCACACAAGACCCTATGCATATGCCTTGTTTTTGTACATAAAAGTTCTCCTGGAAACTCACAATCGTAGAAGTGAGGTAGGTCTCCAGCAGTTCCAGGAATCCCCCTACCGAGACACCACTCTTTCCAGCAAAGAGCACGATTTCATTTTTAGTAGATAGAAGTCTTGGAACTTGTCATGTTTGTCATTGCACATGCGCTTAGTTTGTTTCAAAAAGGGTTGTGTACTTTTACAATAAACCAGTTGTTAGTCTGCGATCGTCCTGTCCACTTCGTTCTCGTGTCTCGTTTTAGCGCAGTTATAATTTTCCTAAATGTCTTACCAACTAGCCCCCCATCAAACGCTTCTCGAGTGCTTATCAATGTATCTTTCAACAGCAACAAAGCACAGCTACCCTTGCTCGTGGCTGGAGGAGTTGGAGCCAGCTTGTTAGGTAGAAATTGGTTCGAAAAACTGGGCATTACGCTGCATGGACTGAACAATCTCACGGAAACAACAATCGATGCTACATTAGCCAAGTTCTCTGCGGTGTTCGATGAATCTCTCACTGGACATTCAGAGCCCCCTGTGCGCATTGAACTTACTGAAGACGGGACACCCAAGTTTTTGAAGTGCCGGCAAGTGCCATTTGCATTGCGAGATGCCGTATGTCGAGAAATCGACAAAAGTCCAGTATCAAGGCACAATTGAGCCAATCTCCGCGTGTGACTGGGCGACGCGAGTGGTCATCGTGAGGAAAAAGAATGGATCCTTATGATTGTGCGGGGATAACAGGAGCACAGTAAACGCAAGCATCAAGCCAACAGCGTATCCTTTGCCAACGGCAGCTGAGCTGCTTGCAACTCTTCGAGGAGGACAGATCTTTTCAAAGGTTGACTTGACACAGGCTTATCTACAGCTGCACGTCAACAAGGCCACTTCGGGGATGCTGACTATCAATACAATTATAGGCTTGTAGGCAGTGAAGCGACTGCCATTCGGCATTTCGGCCTCACCATCTATATTCCAACGCTTCATGGATACTCTGCCCGCTGGACTACCCGGTGTTAGCGCTTATTTATTTATCCTAATCATGGGAGCGTCGAATGAAGAGCATCTAGATCGACTGGAAGCAGTTTTTCAGCGTTTGCAACAGGCAGGTTTCAAAGCAAACAAGGAAAAATGCGTACTTGCGGTACGCGAAGTGCATTTTCTGGGTTACAAATTGAGTGTCAAGGGAGTTGATCCGGCGTGTGAAAAGGCTGAAGCAATAACGAGTGCGCCAGAATCAAGAAACAAGTCTGAACTACAGTCATTCTTAGGAATGATAAGTTTTTACAGCCGGTTCCTCCGAGACAAAGCGTCCATCGCCGAACCTCTTCATCGTCTATTGGATAAAGAAGCTAATACCCGTGCCACACGGGTGAGGTAAAGTGCACTTTGAATGAATGCACTTCCCGGCTAGTGTCATTCGCAGGCTGCCACACGGGAACGCTTAGTGACACTCACTGCAGAGTGCACTCGCCGGCGAGTGTGTTCGGCGAACTAGCCTCGTTAGCAATGAGTAAAAAATAAGTAAAGTATTATTGAAAGCAGAGTGAGAGTAATTTTTAATAGCATGGTGTTAAATTGCTAACATTTAAAGATAATAAAATGGGCCACACCGCAAAAAACAACAACAAAAACAAACAACAACAATAAGAACAGCAAGAAACTGCTCTCGCTCTCGGGCTGTTCACGACCACGCCGGGAAATGGCTGCGCAGTTTGGCCGTCACGGGATGACTGTTGCTTGACTGTTGCTAGTCAAGTTGCCGTCGTTTCCAGCACTTCTAAAGGTGGATTCTAAATGTTGTTTCTAACAAAATAATATTAAACTGTTTCCGGGCACACATTTTTATATTAACAAATACATGCTTTCCCGTCTGACTCCCGATTGCCCTTTGAAACTCGTGTAGCAGCGCACCGCCAAAGTGACACTCAGCGCGCTGAAGTGCACTCGCTCAAAGTGCACTTTACTTTGCCCGTGTGGCACGGGTATAAGTGGAAATGGGAAGCCCCGCACAAAGCCGCTTTCATCAAACTTAAGGACGCACTACGTGAGTGTACGGTTCTTGCGCATTACGACGACTCTCGCCCACTGATGCTCAGCTGTGATGCTTCGCCTTATGGGTTAGGAGCAGTTCTTGCGCAGTTGGACGGAAACGGACACGAACTGCCAGTAGCGTTTGCGTCAAGAACACTCGGCAAATGTGAGAGAAACTACTACCAACTCGACCGAGAAGGGCTTGCAATTGTGTTTGCAGTCACGCATTTTCATCAGTACATTGCCGGTCGGCATGTACTCATAGTGACTGACCATAAGGCGCTTCTTGGAATAATGTGCCCTAGGAAGCAAATTCAGCAAGTGTTATCACCCCGGATGCTTCGTTGGTGCGTAATTTTGAGCGCCTATTACTACGAGTTGTTGTACCGAGAAGGAAAAAAAAAAACATCAGAATGCGGATGCGCTCAGTCGACTTCCTCTTGCTTCCGATGTCGATGAGCTAGCGGCACCAGGTGACGTGTTGATGATTGAAGGTTTGCGCAAACCTCCATTGACTGCCGAGGAGATAGCAAGGCGGACAGTGGAAGACTCCACGCTTTGTCAAGTTTACAAAGGGTTGCAAACAGGATCAACTGCGTCATGGCAAGGTATTCACTTCCAAGCCTACAGGAGTCGGGTACAATAGCTCTCTACGCACCGTGGTTTCGTATTATGGGCCACACGGGTTGTGATCCCTACAGAGGCTAGGGAAGAGTGTTTGACTCTCCTTCACCCTTACCACTCAGGAATGACTACAACGCAGTCACCTGTGGTGGCCTGGATTGATCGCCGACATCGAGACCAAGGTTCGGTTGTGTGAGACATGTCAGATGCACAGCCATCTTCCTCCAGCAGCTGTAATGCCGGAATGGCCCAGTACCAGTGAACCATGGGAGATCGTTCGTGTTGATTTTGCAGGACCGGTGAACAATCAGAGCTTTTTAATCGTAGTAGATGCCTTCTCCAAGTGGCTAGAAGTAAGACAAGTGCCGTTACAGTCTACTTCCGCAGCCACGGATGTGCTACGATCGCTGTTCGCGACTTTTGGCATACCGCAAGTGAAAGTTTCTGATAATGGCACAGCATTCGTTTCGTCGCAAATGCAACACTTCTTCAAATTGAACATGATCAAACATGTAACATCAGCTCCATACCACCCGGCCACAAATGGACAAGCGGAGCGCATGGTTGCAGAGACGAAGATGGTGCTCAAGAAAGTGACAGATGGATGCCTCTCCTGCCGGCTGTCACGGTTTTTATTTAAGCAGCATACGACACCGCACACCACAACGCAGAAGACGCCTGCAGAATTAATGTTTGGCAGGCAGCTTCCGTCTCATCTGGATGCGCTACACCCCCGGAAAGACGCCGAAAGGGGAAGGGGGGACGATATGAGAAAAGATTATGTGCCAGGTGAAAAGGTGCGGATAAAGAATTTCCTGAACAATAACCCTGTCTGGCTACCCGATGCAGTAGTTGAGGTATGCGGCAAGAGGTCCTTCGCAACGATGACTCAGGATGGCAGGCGGTACAGGCGTCACGTGGATCATATAAAAAGAAGATATACGTTCATTGAAAACGCCGTTCAAGAACCACCCTATCATTATTGTCCAGGAAATGAATCACTCGAAGACAATCATTGCACTACAACAAGACCATTACTCAGTTCAAGGGCAGAGCGTCCGACAGAAGATACACCCACGGCTTCTGACTCGTCTCCTAATGCGTACCCGGATTTTCCCGCTGAAGCAGGGACGCCTGAAAGAACGCAGCGATCCGAACAGTCGCAAGCCGTTCCCGATTGTATATACCACGCAGTCGCTATGGTCGTGCTCTGAAGGCGCCAGAGCGACTAGGCATTTCAACATGTCAACATAAGATTGACTAAGATATGTTAAGGGTTCACTAGAGGGGGGGGGGAGGGGAGGGGGAGTGTTATATATCAGCGTTTGGACGAGCGAGCGAAGACGAGGAGAGCGAAGTGGCGCACCCAAGGACTCTGAGCTCGTGACCACGCAGCCGCCTTGCAGCGTTCTAAAATGCAATAAGAGGCACTTAACAATAGAAATGTTGACTAGAAGACAGCGCATGTCTGGCCGTGTTTGCTATTGTCTGCGTCTTTGTCTTCTTGCGCGGCATTAAAGAAGTGAGGAAAAAGGTTAACCGCCTCGTCCACATGAAGGGTTTGTTTTTGTAAATAAGCTTTGCATTGCTAAGAGGTCACGACGACAGATACGAATACAGAAAAGAACAATATTTAAAAAGCGAAATGAAAGAAAATAGAGCGGATGAGTGTGGCATGATGGTTTCCGCGGCGCCTTTTTTTTTTGCTGAAGTGTTGATTTTAGCGCGTTGATATGACTCCGGCAACCTCTCGTGTCGTGGTCTGGAAGTAATGTATATTCACACGCGTATACTCTTATAAACTTGCGGACATTACGTTTCGAAGGAGATGGGCGTGTCACGATAAATTCAAGCAGAGCGACAGTACGATGAACATATAAAGAAACCGCGGTAATTAAAAGAAACTATGGGGGACAGCTGAGCAATTCTTTTGATCTGTAAATTAGAAAGCATCACTTGCCGCTGAGTATGTCGCTGAGTCATGTCGTTGAGTTTAGTGTTGCGGCGAAATGTTGCTGAGTTTATCGCTGCTGCGTTAAGATTTCAAGTGCAGTACGGCTGCTTATGAGGTCGCAACAACGCAAGACGACAAACCGGCCATATTGCGATCTCTCAGCTGAGTTTTATTTGCGGAGTTCTCGTTAAAGTAGTGTCTCACGCATATTGCGCTGAGTGTTCTTTCTCGATGACTCCGCTTTTTCAGCACGATGACACCATTTTGAGTGGCACCACGGTGTTGACATAACATTTCTTCGTCGAGCTCGTAGGTGAACTCCACCGCATACTCTGGGGTTCTGCCTTTCTCGTTGTCATGGGCTCGGGTGGTGAACGTTCTTTCGCTGCAACAGCTCGCTTCGGATGTTTCGCTGCGTTGCAATGATATCGTACTTCGTCGACAGAGAACTGGCGCCTCCGGCCACGCTTTGCTGTCTCGCCTAATGATGTAGACGCGAGCGATTCAACTTCGGACGATGAAAACTCCACAACACCAGCAGTCGCGCCACTCCCATCACACGCCATCTAGTGAAGCGTCCACCAGGCAGAGCCCAACCACATGCACAGCCTTTAAGATATACATCACTGTCACCTGTTGCAACTGTGGCGCAATTAGACGGTTGCGTAGTGGTTAGCGCGCTCGGCTACGGATTGCTACCAGCGGCGTTAGGGTAGAGGATCGAATCCTCACCAGGGCCACGTTTGTTTGTACTTAGACGAAAATGACGTAATGGATGGATGGAAATAACTTCATTAAAAATCCGGCGAAGTTTAACGACCGGGGCTCAGGTGTATGGTTGCGGCATTTACCAATTACGTACATAACGCTTTGTTATTGTACATACATAACGCTTTGGAAGCAGGTGCGGCAGTTGCTACGGCAATGATGAGCACGCCGATCTGCATGGGCTGCACTGAAACAGGCATGTTGCACCACAATACACAGAATAAGCGCTGACGCGAGGGAAGCATGTATTTAGCTGCACAGCGTGCTTATGGCCGACGTATATCCTAACGTGAAACAGACAAATACCAACGATAAACGTCCGACGTACTTCAGTAAAAACACTGCCGGATCAGTCAAACGTACCTGTAAAAGACGTTGGAGGGAGACGTCGGACGTACCTTTAGCCATAGCCTAAATGTAAACACCGAGGGCATAGGGACAAGATGCTTATGTGCAACTGGTAACAGGCCTCTCCTGTTCGAGAGGCCTCACGTGTTAGTGAGGACGAAGTTCTCTCCAAAGAAGGAAAGAAAATAACAGCGGGGGAAACCCTGAAGTGCAATAAAAGGGCAAAACCATGACTCTTAACATAAGCTTTGTCCTTTACATGGATGGAATGTTGTCAGCCCACGCTAACAGTGTTTTGACTTCAAGAATTATGGCGCTGTCGTAAGGCTGAATGTATTAATAATTGAACGCAACTACGTAATAGCAACAGTACTGCACATGAACTGCAGTAATACTCGAGTACCTTAGAAGTATTCAGCCGGAGAAGAGCCGAAGGCGCGCAACACTTTCTGCTTGTTAGCTGTCAGCATTCAACTATTTAAGCTGAATGTTAAGGAACGCGATAGCCTTGCCGCATTGGAGACGATGAAGTTAAGGGCACTGCGAATGGGCGAGTGAGGAAGATGTTCGGAAGGATAGGTAAGCGAGCTTGCGACTTTTTCATGGCAGTCAATAATTGAAACCATGGTCACGGGAATGCAAAGGGCACCGAGATAATGTCAGACGCGCTCGTTTGTGCATTTGTACACTTTGTGCAGCGCCATGTAGTTTCTGTAAAAAAATGATGAAAGATAGCACTTGAGTGACGCAGCTTTTAGAATGTAAAAGAGAATTAGCATTTAACACTTGTTCTCGAATGTCACTCACCGAGCTACGAATGTTGTTTTTTCCGCTGCCGGGTGAAAATAGCAATGACGTTATTTCTGTAAAGGCCAACTCACGCTTCCACATAGGTGCGTGGACAGCACAACTTCGTATTTTATGTTTTGCTGTTCATTGTGCATATAGCAGCAGGTATAAATTGCTATCGTAAAATCATTTTCCCAGAACTATACGGCGAAGGCAGGTTACAGGCAGGATGCATTATTTCGTCTTGCTGTTTTTGTTTCACACCGCGTTTTCTGCCAGCGACAGGGATGAATCCAATTGTCCCATCTGGGCTAACCAACAAATGCTTCAGAAGTACCAAGACGTCTGGACGGTACGTTATGTTGATTATTTTGCGCTTTCATTAAAATACGTGTGCGCGTGCTCGACTCCAAGAGTTAAGCGACGTAAACCCTTCAAGGCTCAGACATTACAATTGCAATTTGCTTTCTGTAACAAGAGTGAACGCTCGCGGGTGCATAATGTTAGTTTTGTTCTCATATATCAACTCAATCTCCGTGGGTAAAAGAGAGACAGAACGCTACGGCTGGTGTTTATTTCTGAGGTTCAAAAAGTCGCAGTTTCGCCTGAAAGGCGAAGCCTCGATTGCGATAGCAAACTAGTGGACAGCTATACGAAATAAGGATACTAGTTTTATCGGCCGTATATAGTTTTAAACATAGGCATACCAACTAAATTAACAAGCATGCTATATCGCGCTCAGAAGCAAACATGAACGCATCTCACTCGATGACCGCTGAGAGTCGCTGTCAAAACGCTGTACTGAGTAGGCGCGGCAGTAGCAGCGAGCGCATTGACCTTCGTCCCGCCGCTCGCATCAACGCGAACTAAGCCGCCGAAACAGAGCCCAGGCAGGAAGGACTCTGCCCCCGCCGTAGATGGCTTTCAAGATACAGCCGCCCGGGTGGAAGCGCGCGGCGTATATAGTACGTGGCCTCCCCGCTCCCTACCCCGATGCAAATGCACGTATGGGCGCACGAGAGCCTGTGTATATATTGGGACGCACAGGGTCACTCATTGCCAAAGCTATGGCTATCTGTTCTGCAACATCGATGGAGATATGACGGAAAGAAGCCGCGTTGATGAGTGTACCGTTCGTATCAACTACAGCCGAAACAAAGTTGCTCGTCTGTCCATATTGGGCCGCATCTACGAATGCTGCCAAGCTTGGGCTATCTGCGACTGTCTTTAAAACAGCCTGGGCGCGAGCCTTGCGTCGCCCAATGTTATACTGTGGGTGAACATTCCTAGGAAAAGGACTAACAGCGAATGACGCCCGGATTGTTTCCGAGAGTGATTCTTCATGGTCGGTAATTAAGCTCGGAGCTAAGTTGACTGAGTCTAGTAAACGTCTGCTGGCTTTGGATGTAGATAGCCTGACAATTTGTGCTGTTCTTTGGGCCTCTATCACCTCCGAAACGGTATTATGCATGCCCAGCTGCATAAGCTTCTCCGTACTAGTGGTGACTGGTAATACCAGTACTCTTTTAATGCTATTGCGCATGCGCGTGTCTATTTTGTTCCTTTATGTCTTAATCCAATTTAGGGCAGATGCCACTTAAATAATGTGACTCATCAGGAACGCATGATATATCCTGAGATATATCCTCTCCGAGTCCCCCTTTTCGATTCAAGACTCTAGAGATGAGCCGTAGCTTACTCTCCGTTTTGTAGGTGATGTGGGCAATTGTCTTTGCATTACAGCCTCTGGCGTCCAGTAATAGGCCCAATATCCTGATCGAGTTGACTCGAGGAATAGCCTGACCATCCTTCGTGTGTAAGGCAATAGGTATCTGTTCCATCGGAACCAAACCCCTAACGCCCTGTCTTGCCGGCCTGTACATCAATAACTCAGACTTGGTAGATTTGGTTAAGTCGTAGTTTACCATCTTATGGTGGATTTTACTGTGAGAAATTCAATTTTTGTTCACTAACACCTTGCGCCACGGGGAGGGCCTGCGCGGTCGGCGTGGTTCGGGATGATTTTCTCCGCCATGGACACCGGCGCTTACGCCGACGCCGACACCGAATTTTCTGCGACACGGGGCCCTTAACGCTGTCGCGTTAAAATGAGTTTAGCGTACTTCGAGAGGTGGTTATGTGTGACACTACAAATCGGCACGTTGTAGTTACGGTGACGAACACAGTAGCGAACTTGTGAACCACGAAACTTTTTATTGGGCGAACCTGTGCTCACTAAAGCGAGTGACACTTGAAGCAAAACGATAGCGGCGAGCTCAGTCGGCGCTCGTCGAAATCGGATCTGCGGATCAGAGGCGTTGGCTCTTTATACATGGCTCAATAAATGCTCCAGCGTAATCGTTGGTGCTCACGTAAGTTCTAGAATGTACACCAGTATTCCCGTCGGGCACAGAATTTGATTAGACGAGGCTCGGCGACAACATAGACAACAGATAGA
The DNA here is from genome assembly GCF_013339745.2 of Dermacentor silvarum. Taxonomy (NCBI): domain Eukaryota; kingdom Metazoa; phylum Arthropoda; class Arachnida; order Ixodida; family Ixodidae; genus Dermacentor; species Dermacentor silvarum. Next base: position 150,125,223 of record NC_051162.1, read on the forward strand.
ACCATCGATAACATGTGAGAATTTTCCGATACAAAAAAGCGTCTTGCGCCGAGTGATAACCTTTAACATTCGTTAGCCGGGGAAATACGGTCACCGGATAAAGATAAACAAGTATGCGCGTCAGTATGTTGCACCGTGTGTGACGGGTTGTGCTCCTCTTACCACCGTGCCTTTTTGCCACTTAGCCAACCGGTACTTTGAGTTCCACTACCTCAAGAAGCAGTTCAGAACAGCGTGCAACCTCTGCGACCAGGGCGAAACATCTCAAACGACAGCGTCTGCTCCTTCGACCGGCGGCGCAGCGTCGCAAAACGCTAGCTCCCTCAAGGCAACAATGCTATAACTCTCCCCTTACCAGTGTGTCACCACCACTGTACCACCACATGGTGGTATCGTAAAGTGCGGCCAACCCCGGGGAAGTCCCTAGATTTTGATATTTTAGGCCTTGTACAGGACATTCTTTTCCAAATCTAGGAAAAATTTTTGCTATGATGTGAAGGAAACAAACAAACAAACGCAGAAGTATGATAAACCACTACTGCGAGACTGCGATGACCGATACGTGGAACTGCTCACATGGGTTTGGTTTCGGTCAGCGCAAATTACCTTCAAATTGCGATGTATCACTTGTGGTCGTACTGCGGCGCAGTGAATGGCTCTCGCCAAGTCAACGACAAGGTGTGGATGTAATGGGCTTCTTAGGGGACCGCAGCTGTGCTGCTGATTTTGTAGGTGTCATCCGAGGCCAGTTTACTTACAGCTCTATTGAGGTTTCATGTCATCTTGGCATTTTGCTGTTGTCCCAATTTGTTTTGCTTGTTGAGCGAAATATAAACGCGCCGGCGTCATCTTCTGTAAATATAGCTTCAAGCCGGAGGCTGTGGTGTTAGCACGAAGAACTCTGTTTACCATAATGTGCACTGCGACATCAGTATACCGGTCGGGAGCAGCGACTTCATTATTTAGGTATATAAAAGCGAGCATGGATATGTGTGGAAAATACAACTTTGCTGTCTATTTGCATAACAGGAGCTTATTTTTAGAAAACCACATTGATAAACTCAACAATTTTATCTTATAAAAAATGTCAGCCCTTCCACTGGGGTGGAGATGGAAGACCAGCGAAGCTGTACTATATGGGGGGAATTATGTATTTGCAATTATGACTATTGAGATATGATCGTGTATTCGGCTATTTGAACTATTAAAGAATGAGAATGACATATGATCCTGTGGTTTTCATGTATTTAGTGACGACAGGGACCATGGCCTTATGGTCGCTACGGTACACCGCCATAGGGTGTACGGCAAAGGTTGGCACTTTCTTCATAAACGCGTCACCAACGCCGCGCACGTTCGGTGCGAACGCGGGCAAAACGCCACCGCCATCGACAACAGTTGTGCACGTTGTTTGTGTGACCCCACACAACCGCTGTGAAAACGCTGGCTACGTGACAGAACGGCTCAACGCCGTTGTGGACACTGTTAGGAGAGACGCGGGCGAGAGCCCAAAGAGGGTCGGCGGCACAGGACGGCAGGGATGCGCGCATGCGCCGCAGTGGAAGAGCGGGCACGCACGCGCACAGTCAAGAGTGCCTCGATGCCCTCCTGGCCCACCATTCCCCTTCCACTGGGAAGTCGCGTTTGCTCTCCGCCGTGCGTTCGCTCCCCGTGGAAGCGCGCGTCCCTCGCCCTCGCGCATACAGCCTACGGCCAATGAGAATTTTTTTCTATTGCCGGACGCGACCATCGAAGAGTGAGCCCTTAACAGCTTCGCTGTAAAAATGTAGGTGAAATGTAGAGAATGTTATTACCCGACCAGCGGGAAAACGAGCTTTGGAGGTTGGAAGCGCTGGTACTGTACCACCATGCAATAGTTATTATTGTGTTACACTGCACTATCGTCGGGATCGGATCATGAAACGATTAGACAGTCACAGTAATTGCGATCAGTTCCCGAACAATGCTAAATGCATTAAGAAGCATCAAACTTCGTAAAAGTTACTTTGTTGCTGAACGGGAGTGGGATTTGTATTGAACGGCAGTAGGATAGGAAATAAGAAAAAAAAACATACACATCGAATGCACATGTTGAAATCTATGGCAAGCGAAGCTGTCGTGAGGTGGTTAATGAAACGCTATAAATCGGTTCGTTTTATACCTGCGTATTTGTCGCAAAAAAATTAAGAAAAATCACGCGCCATTCCAATGCTGGGAAGGTGGATTACCAAGCGAAGCAGTTTAGCACACGGCATAGCGGTGACACAGAATTTAGGTCAAAGGTATGAGCAAATTTCATTTCTCTTGAGCGTCGACGGCGGTCATCCCGAAGAAAGACACGCACACACACACTTTTATTTTCACAGGTGGCCTTGATCGGCGGCGTATACATTCGCGTGGAATACTACCGCCACCTCGGGGAGCCGGAGAAAACTAGGCACGCGCGACGGGACCGCCACGCCGGGAGAGCGGAAAGAAACAGGCACGCAAGCGCTTGGAAAGGACACAAAGAGATGGCGGTGTGAGCGTACACATTGCCGACGCGGGGTGCACAGCGGCAAATCTTTGAGAAACCCTTGTTACCTACCTGAAAGTCTTACGATCTTGGTAATTGTGCCTACTGATAACTAATCTACTGAAAATGCATGTCCAAGTGATGATACGTATAAGCTTTTGCACAGAATGAAGCGATTTTGCATCAAATTCGGGAGCTGAATTTTTGCACACGCAGATCTGTTGACGGACACTAAAAATGCATAGCACCCCAACCATAAACAGCTTCGCTGGAAAAAAACAACACTGGCGTCCGCCTGTGCTGTCGCATACCTACACTGCGCAATGTGACACACCTGATAAAGGCTTGTGTTTATTAATTAAATCTTATTCATTTTGAATGTACTGGACATTTCTAGACTGGTGCACCCCTTTGGGTATGTGCCAGGGAGGGAGCGAGGTTTGCGTCCCGCTGTCAGACGCACTCCATTGTTCTTAAAGCGAAGCTTTGATATGGTTAGGCGAAATCGCTTGTCCACAGAAAACTATCATCATCTGAATAGGGTCGAGCATCATTCCAGCGTAGAATTTCACTTCTGTCATCGTAACGGGGAGGGCGCATTTACGTGGTATGCGCCATTGCTTAAGGGGTATGAGCCATTCATTGTCTTATACCTAACGTACAGATTTCATTTTGAGGCAATTTAATTTCGAAGAATCGCAACTGGGAATGGGGCGGGCGAATGCTGCTAACCATGCCGCCGAGCAAACTCGAGACATCGAACGCAAACGACAACGGCGGACTGCGAGCATACCATCAGTGACGTCGTTCTCTCCGTCACAGCCGAACATGCGTGTAACCTCACAATTGAGAAATACTTTAACGAACCCTCTGGATTAACCCAGTGATAAACACCGGGGCCGCACGTTTCAGCTTCGCTGGTTGATCATCTTCACGGAGTGGAAGCGCTGACGAATTTTTTACGTGAGTGGGAGTATACTCGGCGAGAACCTTAAAAGGGACCTACGGACCGAACCCAGCGTAAACCATGGAATGGTAGGCCAAGAAAGCTCCACTTTAAAAGAACATGCCTTGCTACCAAATAAATGCAAACCAGATATGACAGACTTCATCTAAGTTGCCCAAAATCTCAGCAAAGGGAAAAAGTCAGCTAGTGTAAACCAACAATTAGCTTCGGAGAACTTCTACGTTTCGTGGATCGCATTGAACTATGTGCACGTAACCTAAATGGCAGATTCTTAAATATTACACGCAGTAGCGAAAGTACCCAACTATAGACAATCTGTTTAAAAGACACTACTTCTATAACAGAAGGACAGGTTATCTATGCAGTATATTGTGAAAACATTTGTCCACTAACCCACACATATTATGTCGAATTCGCTTTCAGACCCTCAATCAATCCAGCTCAACGAGATATTTTCTCATGAGGTCTACGTACCAGAACAACACAGTGTGGGGCGAAGACTTCAAGTGTGTCAATGCTAAAGCTGTTAAAGTATATCAGCAAAACAAGACAGTGGAATACAAAGTTGTGTTCAAGAATAATAGTGGAAATGTTACGTAAGTACAAAAGCTATGGTGTTAGTTCATCAAATAGCGAAATGCTCAGCTCTAATTCACTTTCACCCGAGCAGAAAACGTGGGCCACTGTGTATGTGCCCAAATATAAAGCTTGCTGCTCGCTGTTGTTCGGCCTAGTCGACAACTTGGGCCACTGGCGCCATATTCTCGGACGATCACTTTCGGGAATACTTCGGCGAGATTTCGCGTGACCAGCAGAGTACTATGCAGAAACCTATGTAAAACACGGCCAATAAATTTACGTACTTATAAAGTTATAGTCCTGCTTGCAGGAACCCGTATTCAATCCACTGTGCCTGGGTATGTGGCTGTCTGTACTACATCCTGTAAATGTGCAAGGTGTGAACTGTGAACTTCTGTCTTCCTTCTCCTCTTTCAATCCCTTCTCCCCCTTCCCCAGTGCAGGGTAGCCTACCGGGCTCAGCCTGGTTAACCTCCCTGCCTTTCCGTTATGACTTTTTCTCTCTCTCTCTCTGTACTACATCCTCAAACTTGCACAAATATAACGTTATTATGAGGACCCGTTGTGGTGGCTTAGTGGCTATGGCAATGCGCTGCTAAGAACGAGGTAGCGCGTTGAATTCCCAGCCGCGGCATCCGCATTTGATGAGGGGAAAATGCAAAAACGCTCGCTTAGCGTGCATTGGGTGCACGTTAACGAACGCCAGCTAATTAAAATTAATCCGCCGCCTCCCACTACAGCATGCCTCGTAATCACATCGGAATTCCGGCCCGTAAATCTTAGAACATAACTTTGAACTATTATGAGGCCGCCACTCATATTTATGCCCTTTACCGACGTAGCACCACCACGTTTGCCGACTAAGACGTCATTTGCATTGGGGCATGTATAGATGCAGCCAATTATTGCAGAAACACATTTGCAGAATAAATCCCGAATAAATCGAGACAAAAGTTCCTGTCAGAATTACCTGGCAAGCGCTTTCAATGCTTTGTTACACAATGCTTAAATACGTCGTCGAACGAAGATTCGCGAATAAACAGCATTTAAGTTGCTTGAAGTCATATTTGTTTTGATTCTTTTGGTAGTGTTTGTATGTTTATTATTTCGTTTTGTATGTGTGTTATTGATTAGTTTTTGGCTGATTCAATATTGTAACCTTCATTCTCGGCTCAGCCATGACTCCTTCAGGGTTTTTTGAGGCACCTTTCAGGCAACCATTGCCTGCTTTACAATAGGTCTTTAAATAGGAAGCTGCAGTCTCATTGTGAACTCCGATCATTTTCAGATATGACTATACCGAGGCAGTCGGAGTGGCGAAAACATATGGTTACACGAAACCAAACGCTCTTCAGTACACTCTGCCGGGTAAGTGCACAGTTACGCAGTTCGTGTTAAGCTCCAATGTAATAATGCTTACCTTTCTAAAGATTCATATTATGCAAAGAACATTATTTATAATGAAATAGTTTTGCTCACAAAAGTGCGTTATATTAAAAAAATTTAATTATGGGGGTTTTACGTGCCAAAACCACGATCTGATTATGAGGCACGCCGTAGTGGGGGACTCCGGAAATATGGGCCACCTGGGGTTCTTTAACGTGCACCTAAATCTATGTACACGAGTGTTTTCGCATTTCACCCCCATCGAAATGCTGCCGCCGTGGCGGGGATTCGATCGCGCGACCTCGTGCTCAGCAGCCCAAGCGTTATATTTCCGAAGTTGAGTGTCGGATGAGTGTCAACGGATCTACAGCGATGGTGCGTTTGAAAGTATACGAGGGAAATATAATCTCTGTATTTTTGTATATTGCGGTTCCTCTGAAAGTTCACGTGCTCCACGGATGTGGTGGTAGTATTTAGAAAAGCTGTTATTTTTCGCAAACGCCCGAGAAAAATGCAAAATGCGGTAACAATTACCGAGCTGCTTAGCAAACTTACCTGATTTCATTGTAATGTATAGATTACAATTTTGCCGCTACGTTTAACGTATTAAATAGGAAGCATTTGTTGCATTGTGAGACCCAAGGTTAAACGCGAGGCTACTCAAGGTCGCATACTCTGTCGCTGATGCGCGCGCACTCACTGAAGGCCAGCACAGACCTTTTGACACACACTGAGTGCTTCAAGCCGGTGCCTAAGAGTTCCATTGAAGAGCGGTGCATACCCATGCCCGCATCTATGGTGAGTCATTTCGCGGGAAAAACGGTTCGTTGAGAGCGGCACATGTGTAGTACACAATGCCACATAATTACTGCATCAAGTTGTCCGATGGCTGGTTGCGAACTTTGTTCCCCCAGCACAGCAGCCCGATTCCAACCGTTCGACCAGGCTACACAGTGACCCCGGAGGAGGAGGAGGAGGAGGAGGAGGAGGAGGAGGAGGAGGAAAAACATTTATTAAGAGAAAAAAAAAAACAAGCAGGCGTCTTCCTGCTTGTGTTGGGAGGTGCCCTCAGTCCAGGGCTCCTGCGGCTCTTGCGGTCTGCCGGGCCCGCCGCACCAGTTGTTGCGGGTCACGAGGGTCCGAGCTAGTCAGCACGGCCTCCCACTGCTCGGGTGTGGGTTTGGGTATATGCGGGGCTACCTGTATATTGGGGCATGCCCATGTGATGTGATATAGGGAAGCGTAGTCGTTACAAAGGGGGCATATGTACGAGTACAGTGCAGGGTGTATTGAGTGTAATCTGCTTAAATGGGGGTATGTGTTGGTTTGTAATTGTCGCCATGCTACTGCGTCTTCGCGTGAGAGGCTCTTGTGCGGGGGTGGGTATTGTCGTCTGTTCAATCTGTGGTGTTCTAATATGGCGTGGTATTGAAAAGGTACAGGCTCCATAGATGCGGCCGTATCCCCCTCTTGTGGCGCCCGGGTGGCATGAGCTCGGGATACAGCGTGCGCACGCTGATTTCCACGGAGGGACTCGTGTCCTGGAGTCCATACTACTTCAACGTCGGGTAATTGAGAGGCTTGTTTGAGGAGTCGGGCGGCGATGGAACATATTATTACGCTAAAGCTACGAAAAGGACGGAAGAAGAGAAGAACGAAGTGCACTTGTCTTGGTAGCGGCTCGGTGTCGGCGCGGCCCCTTTTCATCAATTCATCTGTTAAATAAACACACCCCATCGTAACATTTTTGGTGGACGGTGCTGGGTAGAACAAAGCGTCCCCGAGCAACGACGACAAACCGCCTGCAGGAGCGCAATCCGTGGAGCTTCGCCGAAGTCGCCGAATTGCCGGTCTGCCACCAGAGATGGCTTCCGACGGTGACAACCCGCCGCCTTCTTCCAGCTCCCAATGGCAGCCCTACATCGAACCACGAACATTCGCCGGAAAAGCCGGGGAAGACGTGGACGGATGGCTCAGCTTTTACCAACGCGCAAGTAGGTTCAATGGCTGGAATGCCACCGCCCAGCTTAACAACGTTGCCTTCTTCCTCGAGGGAACCGCGTCAGTGTGGTTTGAAAACCACGAAGAAAGCATGACGACGTGGGAACGGTTCGTAGATGAAATCAAGAGGTGCTTCGGAGATCCGGCAGCTAAAAAGAAGCGTGCAGAACAAACCCTAATGCAGCGAGCCCAAGTTCCCGGCGAAACATGCACGACGTACATCGAGGAAGTCCTGAAATTGTGCAAGGCCCTGGACCCTCAGATGACAGAAGAGGACAAAGTTGGTCATCTTCTAAAAGAGATTGCCGAGGACGTGTACCAGTTCCTCATCGGAAAAGACAGTATCGACTCCGTCAGTGACGTCATTCGGCACTGCCGCACGTTTGAAGCCTTGAGAGCTCGGCGTATCACACCGAAGTTCGGCCGCCTGGCGAACGTAACTAACGTCGCCAGTGTTGACGTGGTCCCAGCTTCATCCGACCTTCCGTCAGTTATTCGGCAAGTGGTGCGCGAGGAGCTTGACCGACGTGAGGCGGCTTCCCTCTCGACTGCGCAGGTTCGAGAGCCATTTGCTCACTGCGACTTCGGTGAGACGTCCATCACCGCCGTCTCCACAGATGCCAACAACTTCGCTCCTCGTTCAAGAGCGTCAAATCCTACTATGAACGCGCATCCAAGTTATCAGTTCCACGGCGGTTACTCACCTAGAGCACCTGCAGTTCCTCAAGAGTGGGATGGCCGTGCCAGTTATCCAGCGAATGACAATTTCAGTGCGTCCCGTGAGCGTCCCATCTGCTTCCAATGCGGTATTCGCGGACATGTCGCCAGATTTTGTCCACATCGCCGTCGCACGTCACCACCGTTGTATGAGCGACCACGCACTTTTTATCGACGCAGCAATCGCCACGGTGACGGGACACGCTGGCCTTCTGACTCCGATGGCAGGACAAACCACCAGGCGAATTACCGCAGTGACTCACCAGCTTCTGTGCGGAGCTTGACGCCTCCGCCTTCACGCCAGCGCAGGTCTCCATCTCCGCGACGACGTCTGACGTCACTGCCGCCGGGAAACTAGGCGGCGCGACCAATGGAGGTGAGGTCGCCAGTCATCATCAGCTACACGCCCCTATGCCTCCGCCCGTCACCATGTGTCATAACAAGATTCGTGTTTTAGTGGACAATGTTGCTACGTTGGCCTTAGTGGACACAGGAGCGAGTGTCTCCGTTATCAGCCTGGATTTCAAAACCCAACTAGGCCGTAAAGTGACGTTTCTCTGGGATAACGCTAATGCATTTCGTGCTGTGAGTGGAGAGTTGCTCCGACCTATTGGAGTGTGCACCGCGAACGTTTATTTCTCTGATAACGTGTATCAAGCCGAATTTGCAGTTCTTGCTCAATCCACTCACAACGTAATTCTTGGCCTCGATTTCCTACAACAGTGCGGTGCCACTGTTGACCGCGGTACTGGCGAGATTTTCCTCTCTCCTCTTGCCGACCAACCTGCTCCCTGTTCATGCACTCTCGCCGTCATTGAAGATGCTGTCTTACCGGCACGTTCCTAATCCAGAGTTCGAGTTGCTGCTTGCGGTGTCGACGCCAATACATTTGATGCAATTGTTGAGCCTGTGCCTTCGATGGTTGTGAAGAAAAGTGTGCTCGTACCTCGATGCGTCCTCTCTGTGGCCTGCGGAACAACTACATTGTGGGTGTCAAATTTAGCCTCCCAGTCAGTTGTGCTACCCAAGGGTATGCGACTTGCCTCTTTTGAAGAGGATACCAGCCTCCACATAGGCGCTTCAATTGATGACACGTCACACGAATCCCTAGAGCACGGGGCTGGCCCCGTTGTCCCTGAAGACTCGTTGCCTTTTCTAAAAATGATAAACAAGTCACTGTCTTCAGAGAAGCGTCAAGCCCTGGTCAGCGTCCTTAGCAAACATGCGTCATTATTTGATTTTGAGCGAGCAGAACGCTAGCAAAGTACGCGTTCCAGCTGCGCGGGCTCGCCACTGGATCGACACGGGTTCCGCGCATCCCATAAGGCAGAAGAAGCCTTACCGCGTGTCCGCGTCAGAGCGCAAGATCATCGCTGAACAGGTCGACGACATGCTAGCCAAGGGCATCATCCAAGAATCCTCTAGCCCATGGGCTGCGCCGGTCATCCTCGTGAAAAAGAAAAATGGGTCCTGGAGGTTTTGTGTCGACTACCGGCGTCTCAGTGACGAAAAAGGATGTGTATCCGCTTCCCCGCATCGATGACGTTGTCGATTGCCTTCATTCCGCGTCCTACTTTTCATCTGTGGACCTCCAATCAGGCTACTGGCAGATACCCATGCATTCAGCTGACAAAGAGAAAACCGCTTTTGTGACCCCAGACAGCTTGTTTTAATTCAACGTTATGCCGTTTGGTTTGTGCAACGCACCTGCAACATTTAAAAGATTTATGGACACGGTACTGCGCGGCCTGAAATGGGAGATTTGTTTGTGTTATCTTGATGACGTCGTCATTTTTGGCCGCACTTTTGCAGAGCACAACGATCGACTGGACATTGTTTTGACGTGCCTTGAACAAGCTGCACTTACACTCAATTCAAAGAAATGTCACTTTGGCCAACGAGAGGCGCTAGTACTTGGACATCTAGTGGACAAGCACGGGGTGCGACCAGACCCACAGAAGGTCGCTGCAGTTAGCGGCTTCAAACAACCGCAGTCACAGCGCGAACTGAGGAGCTTCTTGGGTCTTTGCTCGTACTTTCGACGTTTTGTGCCCACCTTTGCCGATACTGCCTACCCCGCGACTTCATTGCTGCGCAAGGATAACCCTTTCATCTGGACAGCAGATTGCGATTCCTCATTTCGTCAACTGAAGTTCCTGCTCTCTTCCGGACCCATAATTCGTCATTTTGACCCCTCTGCCACAACAGAATTGCACACCGACGCGAGTGGAATTGGCCTCGGCGCCGTCCTCGTGCAGCGTTTTGGTGACGCCGAGCATGCCATTGCATACGCCAGCCGTTCGTTGAGCAAGGCCGAACAAAATTACACCGTCACTGAGCAAGAGTGTCTCGCCGTCGTCTTTGCAGTCCAGAAGTTCCGGCCATATCTCTACGGGCGCCGCTTCACGATCGTTACTGACCACCATTCACTATGTTGGTTAGTTGGTCTCCGCGACCCGTCTGGCCGCCTTGCTCGATGGGCGCTACGTTTACAGGAATTTGACTTTGCAGTCCGTTATAAGAGTGGCCGACATCATGCGGACGCCGATTGTCTTTCGAGGCTCCCTCTACAAACAAGTGAATGTGACGCCGACAATTTCGATGAGTTTCTGGCCGCCATCGACGACATTCTTTTCCCCGACCTGGCCACCTTCCGGCAAGAGCAGCGTGACGACCGCAGCCTGGATGCCCTCTTCGCCTCAGCTGCTCAGCCAACAGGTCACAATGGCTTTGTCATCCAAGATGGCCTGCTCTACAAGAAGAATTATGCGGCTGATGGTGCCCGTCTCCTCTTAGTGGTCCCTAAAAAATTTAGAACCCACGTGCTCCGTGCTATGCACGACGACTCGACCGCAGGGCACCTGGGTTTCACCAGAACATGCCACCGCATTCAGGGCCGATTCTACTGGACCAGTATGCGACGAGATATAGAAAAGTATGTGGCCAGTTGTAACAAGTGCCAGCAATTCAAGCACACTAATACTGCTCCGGTCGGACTCCTTCACCCTGTAGCGCCACCATCATCTCCTTTCGAAATGGTTGGAGTGGACCTTCTCGGCCCATTCCTGCGCTCAACAAACGACAACCGTTGGATTATAGTCTGCGTCGACCATCTGACGCGTTATGCTGAAACCGCAGCGATGCCAACGGCCACGGCTCTTGATGTTTCGAGCTTCCTACTGTCCTCTGTTATACTCCGTCATGGACCACCTCGTGTTATTGTGAGCGATCGCGGTCGGCAGTTCGTGGCCGACGTAGTCGAAGAGCTGTTGCGTCTCTGTGCTTGCCAGTTTCGCCACGCGACCCCGTATCACCCACAGACAAATGGTCTCGTCGAGCGCACTAACAGAACTTTGACCAACATGCTTTCGATGTACGTGGATTCCAGGCACAAAAATTGGGATGACATCTTGCCTTTTATGACATACGCCTACAACACCGCAAAGCATGAAACTACAGGCTACAGCCCTTTCTATCTTCTTTATGTTCCATCACCCCGCAGCTTCCTTGACACAATTCTACCTTTTACTCCTCATACGGACTCTTCTATTGCCCAGACTCTCTGCCGCGCTGAGGAAGCACGCCGCATAGCTCAGCTCCGTACGTTGGCGTCCCAAGACCACTCCAAGATCCGCTACGATTCACGACATAAGAATGTGTCATACGACAAAGGGGACTTTGTATGGCTTTGGACACCACTTCGCAAGCGCGGCCGGTGCCAGAAGTTTCTGGCCCGTTACACCGGGCCTTTCGTCATCACCGATCGTCTAAGTGATGTGACGTACTCGATTGCTCGTCTCGTGTTCAATGGCTACCGGTCTAAGAAGACGCAGCTTGTTCACGTCGCTCGCCTGAAACGCTGTCATCCACGTGTCTCCGAGTGGACGTAACAGTTACTCGCCCAGCGGGCTTCGTCTGAGAAGGAAGGAGTGTTACGCTAAAGCTACGAAAAGGACGGAAGAAGAGGAGAACGAAGTGCACTTGTCTTGGTAGCGGCTCGGTGTCGGCGCGGCCCCTTTTCACCAATTCATCTCCTGAATAAACAGACCCCATCGTAACAATATTCTGCCTCTGGCATAGCTACGACAAGCTGCTTGAGAGTCGGTAATAATTGTAGCGTGTTCTTTTATTTGACTAGAGGCGATGGCTAAGGCGATGGCTGTCTCCTCCACTTCGAGGGTGTTGGCAGTGCGGACCGTCATCGAGACCACATCTTGAAGGTTATGATCGACAACACAGACTGCCATGGCTTCTTTTCGGGGGTACTGCGCGACATCTGTGTATAGTATGTTGGGGAGGTTACCGTATCTTGTTTGAAGAGTCTTTGCGCGAGCTTTGCGACGACCGGCATGATGTTCCGGGTGCATGCTTCTGGGGATGGCGGCGACCTTGATATGCTCCCGGATGTTGGGGGCCAGATAGATTGATTTTTCGTGGCCTCGGCCCTGTGTTGGGTAGCCTAGGCGCGCTAGGAGCTTCTTGCCTGTTGGTGTGAGGGCTAGGCGTTCTCGTTGGCTTGTGAGGTGGGCGTCTATGATTTCTCTTACTGTGTTATGGACTCCGAGGGCTTCGAGCTTGAGTGTGGCTGTTCCCGGTGGTAGGCCGAGCGCTTGCTTCTATGCTTTCCGGAGAAGTATGTCTATTTGATCTTTCTCCTTGGGAGTGAGGGGAAGGTACGGGGCAGCGTAGGCGATGCGGCTGATTATCAGGGCCTGGACGAGCTGGGTCACGTCGTCTTCTTTCAGGCCGTGTTGTTTGTTTGGTGGCGATGCGGCTGATCATTCGCATGACTTGGAAAGTGGTATGCTTGAGACGTTGGATGGTGTAGGCGCCTCCGCCGTCCTGTTGTATGTGGAGGCCGAGGATGCGGACGCGATTAACTGTGGGTATTTCTTTGCCGTCGAGGGTGAGTGCAATGTGGGGTATTTCATTGAGTTTTCTACGGGATTTCTGTCGAACGACTAATATTTCCGACTTCTCGGGGGAGCATCGGAGACCGCTGCTTCTTGCATAATGCTGGACGACGTGAGTCCCTTGTTGGAGTGCGTCTTGTTTTTCTCCTTCAGAACCAGTGGTGGTCCAGATAGTGATATCATATTGCGTGCCTGATTCCTGGTATTGCATTGAGTTTATCAGGTAGCTTCATCATGGCAATGTTGAAAAGGGTGGGTGATAGAACGGCACCCTTGGGGTTCCTTTGTTGTGAGTAGGTAACGTCGGGGTTCTGAGTGAGCCAATGCCTAGTGTGGCCATGCGGTTGGTTAGAAAGGCGCGTACGTAGTTGTAAGTTGGTAAGACTTAGGTAAGACTTAGGTTTGTAAGGATGACACTGTGAGCCACATTGTCGAAAGCACATTTAAGGTCTAGTGCTAAGATCACTCCGGTGTTGTGTGGTGAAATGTGTTCAAGGACTTGTTCCTTCAGTTGAAGGAGAACGTCATGGCTAGAAAGGTGGGGCCGGAATCCGAACATCGTTTCGGGCAGCAAGTCACTGGATTCTAGGTAAGGTTGAAGTCGGTTCAGAATGACGTGCTCCAGAAGCTTACCTAGGCATGAAGTCAGTTATATTGGTCTGAGATTTTCTAAGCTGGAGGGTTTGCCTGGCTTTGGAATGAGGGTGATGTCCGCGTGCTTCCAATCCGCTGGTAGCGCACCCGCCTCCCAATGATGATTAAATAGGTCAGCAAGAGATTGAATGGTGCCGTCATCCAGATTGCGCAGGAGCTTGTTATTTATTTTGTCCTTGCCTGGGGTGGTGTTTCGTGTGAGTGCATGGATTGCTTGTTGCACCTCAGAGATGGTGATCGGCTTGTCCAGGTCGTGGTTGTCGCCTCCGCTGTACGTGGGAGGTTGTCCCTGTGTGGGTTTGAAATCTCCTATGTACCGCACCCTCAACTCTTCCAGGATGTCATCGTCAGAACCCGGATGGTTGTGGAGGAGACGTTGAATTGTTTGCTGGCTGACTGCTTTGCTTTGCGTGGGGTCAAGAAGATGGCGTAGTAGCGACCATGTTTCGGCCGCACTAACAGTGCCCTGCAACTTGTTGCATAGTTGTCGCCAGTTTTGACGTGTGAGCTCCCCAGCATAAAATTCTGCGGTTGCCGTGAGTTTCGCTATACGTAGTCTCAGTTTCCGGTAATGTTTCTGGCGCTTCCATCTCCTAACAAGGCCTCGACGGGCCTCCCACAAGTGAAGAAGGTGCGGGTCTACTGCCGTAATATCTGTGGTGTGATGTGTTTTGAATGTCTGTCTACGTCTTGCTAGAGCTCTCGTACCCACTGTTCGAGATCCGCAATAGCCCTCGAGGAGTCATCCGCTCGCTCTTTGCGAAAAGCTGTCCAATGTGTGAGTGTTATCTTTTTTATCGGGCGGCGTGCATGTGTAACGTACAATGTGGTGGCAAGTATGCAGTAATCACTGCCCAGGGTTTCCCCCGTGTTGTGCCAGGTGGCTTGTTGTATCCCTTTAGTGAGGGTGAGGTCAGGGCACGTATCTCTGGAGACGCTGTTTTCTAGACGTGTGGAGTATGCGGGATCTGTGAGGATGGTGAGACAGTGCTGCTGTATCATATACTGGAGTGCAGTGCCTTTTGATGTGGCTGTCGTGTAGCCCCATGCCTGGTGAGCCGCGTTGAAGTCGCCTACTATAAGGAGGCTGTTGGTTTTGGCTATGGTAATCGATTTGGTGATCAAGTAGTCGAACTTGGCCTGCTTCTGCTTGGGTGAGCTGTAGATGTTCAGTATGAAAAGGCTCTTTCGGCCTCTTTGGAGGGGTAGGATCTCAATTAGGTTGTGGTCGACGTTATTGCCGTCTACTGTGTGTTGTATTGTAGTGAGGGTTTTAGCTGTAAGTGTGGCCACGCGGCTTTCAGGCGTGGTAGTATGTGTGTTGTAACCGGTTTGAGTAGGGTGTGTGCCTCTTTCCTGCAGTGCGATTACGCTCGGTGCCGTGTTGGCGTTAATTATGTACTGTCTCAATGATCCGTGCTTGCGTTTGTAGCTGTGACAATTCCATTGCCAAATTAAGAGTTGGTTTTCGTTGCTGTGGTTGGTTTTTCTATTCATCTTGGCTTACGGGTGGATTGGCAGGGTGTCCCTGCTCTACTTCCTGTTGTGCCATTGTTTTACCTTCTTACGTTGCTGATATTTTGCGAGCCGTGTTTCTTCGATTGCATTTGCAAGTTGCTGGATACATTGTTGCATGGCTAGCATCTGCTGTTGCAGTGCATCGACTTTCTCCTCGACTTGCGCGATTGCTGTCTGTTTTGCTGATTCCGCGAGAAGCATGGGTTGAGAACTCTCCGAAGATGATAGTGATGAGGGTGTAATTATTGGTACGGACTCCTGACTGGCGGTACGACTGGCGTATAATTCTGCAATGTGCGTGCGAAGTTTATTGTTTTCTTCGTGGATGTGTTTGTTCTCCTCTCTGATAGCCTTTAGCTCAGCTAGAATTTGCTGTTGAATATCAGTATTGTCTTTGGAAGAAGAAATGTGTGGGGTGGGTGCTGGGTGTAGATGTGGTGAGAGGGTGTTGCTTTGCGGGGCTGTGTGAGAGGGGAATAGCTGTTCTGACCAGCTCACCGTTTGTGATCCCGGCGCAGCAGGTCCGCTGGGCTTCCGGGTCGCTCCCTGTTGGTTCCGCGAACACGAGCAAGACCTGGAACCGGAACGCTTCCGTCACTGGCCTGGGCATGACCGAGACCTCGATCGTGAGTGGTCATGGCGGCTGGTCCTTTGTGATGCTAGGGATGTCTTCTTCAGTCGATCAGGGCACTCTTTGGAAGCCGTAGTATGGGACCCCTGGCATAGGGCGCACCGGGGGTGGCAGGGGTGGTCCTGAGTGGGGTTCCGTGTACCACACTGGGGCACACGTTGACTTCTGGCGTTGGGCATACATCGGTCCGGTGGCCTACTTGGTGGCAGATGCGGCAGACATGTGTCGTTGGTCTGTATGGTTTGCAGCGTACTTCACCGCTGTAATATCGCACGTAGAAGGGTACAGTCTTGCCAGTGAATGTGATCACTGCCGCGGAGGTCTGTCCAAACATCCGAGCGTGTAAGATTTCTCTACCAGGTGCATATAGTCCGTTGAGGAGGATTTCTGTGGGAGTTCCTGCGGGGATGCCGTGAATAACCCCTTTAGCGGAGCTGTCGGGTGCCGCTACGTATGCCGTGACCGCAAATTCTCGACCACCCAGATGAATTGTATTGATGTGACGGATGCTCATAGCTAGCTCTTCGTTTGGTGTGCTAGCAATAGCGATGTTTTGTACTGGGTCAATTCTTACTGTGAGGGTTCGTACGTGCTCAGTGGTGGGGTGCTGACATGCTATCTTGATGCCTTCAGCAACCTGCGGCGTGGTCCATGTGGCAAGGTTTAGTCCCTCTGGAGGGCGGATGATGACCTTGAGGTCGTTTCGGGGCAGCGGTGGGAGTCGGGCTACTCGGGAGACCGATGGGTGTCGGGGTTGAAGAGGGGGATTGGTGGGAGTTGAATGTTTTTTTCCGACCGTACTTAACAGTGAGCCAGTCTCCGCCGTCAGCTTCATCAGGAAGTGGGATTTGTGTGTGCTTGTGATGTGCAGCTTCTTGTTTGAAGGCAGGTCTCTGGGGCAGGGCCTCAGAGGACCGAATAAGGACCAAGCCGTTGGTTTCAAAGAGCAGAATGAGACATTTAATATACACGTTATGAAGTGAAGAGCAGAAGAAATTAATAGAAAGGAAGGCACAAGAAAAATCCAAGTTAGACACCATACAGAGCTAGGGCTTGGCGTAGATGATAGCGCGCGTAGCAGTTCGATGTGGAAGGGTGGTGGTAAGGCGGCAAAGAAGGGCGTTCGTCTCACCAACTGGATGACGGGCTGGTCGACGACTGGGTAGAGCGCCCGATCGCATCGGCTCCGGCTCGCGGAGGGGACACGGGCAGCTGGCGTCACGTGAAAAGCGAGGCGGCGTTCCCGCCAGGCAGCTGGGCGCAAACTCGGGCCCGTAGCCCGACAGCTCGATCGCTGCTTATAGACGCGGGAGCCCGCCGGTCTCAAGCAGCAGTGTGTGACCGAGTGGAGTGGCGATGCCCAGGAAGGCGGGTGGCTCGGCAGCACGGGGAGACGGCGGCGGCGTTCTGGCCGGGCAGCTGGTTGTGGAACTCGGGCCCGTAGCCCGACAGCTCTCGTTCAGCCCACGGGCGCAGACGCTAGCCGGCCTCGGGCAGCAGTTCCCGAACGGATGGAGTAGCGGCGCCCAAGAATGGGTTGGCAGGAGGCCCTGGCCGGGTGAAGTCCTGGTGGCTCGGGTCCGGAACCCGACGGCCGTCTTCAACCCCCGATCCGGTGGCCGACCTTCTCCTGGTGCCACTTCTGGAACTCTTCTCGTCTGCCAGCGTGCCTCGTTTTAGGGGCGAAGCTCCTTATGGCGGCACCCGTTCCGTCCCCGTCGTAGTAGTAGTAGTAGTGTGTAACCAGTCTGAGAAAAATGAGAAAAAAATTCCGAAGTTGTGTCCGTAGCGCGGAATCGAACCAGGGACCCCTCGCTTCCGAGCGCGCGGCGTTAGCCCACTACGCCACGAAGCTTTTTTTTTCTTTATTGCCACATTGAACAGCACAATTACACAAAAAAAATTGTCGCAGTTTCACCTGAAAGGCGAAGCATCAATTGCGATAGCAAATTGGTAGAGAGCTATACGGAGTAATGATATTAGCTTTATCAGCTGTATGAACTTGGACATGCAGCAGCACCGGCAACACGCAGAACTGTTGTCGACGCCGTCGGTGTTTTGCCCGCGTTCGCTCAAAATGCGCGCGGCGTTGGTGACTGTGGCCGGAGCCTCTGATATAAATAGGTACTTGGTGCCGCAGCTAAACGTTCCCTCCCTTCCCTCCCCCTCCCCCCCCACGGCCTTTCGTGCGTCAGAAGAAGGCGCGTTTGCTCTACATATATGATGATTGTAAAGGAGGAAAGAGACGCCTACTTCTGCAGCCCTTAAGGGCGCACGGCACAGAACGCGCGTTTGTTCTCCGCCGTGCGTTCACTCCCCGTGAAAGCGCGCGTCCCTCGCGCCCTTCCACTCGCACATACAGCGTTCGGCGGCGCGCGGCGACGATTTCATCTCCATTGACGTCATACGGAACCTCACGGCGACGGCGACGGCGACGGCGACGGCAGAAATCTGCTTTGGAGTGTCCATATAATTGCTATCGCAATAAAACATACATTAGAGGGAACAGACTCCTGGAACTGGCTTCGCGCTAATCACTACGCCACGAAGCGGACACGGACAAACGCACCACGATGGCTATAAATACCCAACATTAACGAAAGGCCGCGTTTCTAGCGCGTTTCTAACGCGTTTGTGCTAGCGCGTTACGGCCCCTGTAAGAAGCTGGTGTAAGACACTGTGGCCTCTCCACCTTACCTTCAACGCGTTTCGAACGCGCTGCCCAAAGCGGTGGCAAGTCAAGTCGAGGAGCGTTTATGAATACGGGGGGGGGGGGGGGGGTATACTCTCTCAGCAGTCATGTGATGGCGTCGGCAAACGCGGTGCACGTTCCGGCATGTGTAAATGGCTGCGTAAGACGCTGTGGCCGCTCCCCCTTACTAGAGAGTACTGCACGTCTCTAACGCGTTTGTGCTAGCGTCCCCTTAAGCGGGAGATCCGATGATTCCCTCCGGAGCTTCGCCCACTCATCATCATTCACCTCGTGGATCTGCTGTCATTTTTACTTCCCTCTGGTCCGTTTGTTGCTTTCGGATTGGTTATCTTCGAACTGCGTGGGCATCGGTCATTGGCCCCCGTGAGCGCCGTGGTTCTTTCCAATTGGATCTTCGTTTGTTTTTTTTTCTTTGTGCTGCGGTGCCTCGTGCTTTGACGCTCTTTGTCATCGTCGTCATCTTGCGCTCATCATGCTCACGTTCACACGCGCACAATTCACTGAACTTTGTTTTAGCGCACTACCACACACCACAATAGGCCCCTTTTTGGAAACGTTTTAACAGAAAACTGCCGCTTAGTGCGCGCCAAGTCCAGCACTATACCAGTTCGACAGTTCACTGGTCGCACCAAGCAGCACAAACGCACAAGCGAGTTCAATGAAGCACTCTAAAGTTCACTTTGGGTCCACCGCTTAACCGTGACCAAGTCCAAACACATAACACTTTTAAGTTTCAAAGAAAGTTCACAGGGCATGCAACACGTAAGACAGTCATGATTTCTCATAGCATAGGCCCAAAAAAAGTACAATACATTTAAGAAGTTCTATTCGATCTAGGGTCAAAGATATTGAGAGGGCAACCGGCTATTCATCAGCTACCTCAGATATCCCGTCCCAGATGAGACGAACCGCGCGTTTCTTTTGCGTTTGGGACGACCGCCCTGGAACCACCCTGTTTCGTCTTGGCAAGTGCGTCCCTGTGATACCCTGATTTACCTGACTGAGCGGCTTCATTCGTTCGAAAGTCACAGACTGGGAGATCCTGGCATGAAACGAAATGTGTGCTGCATACGTGCACTGAGACACATATCTCGCAAAGACCACTTCAGCCATGCTGACGTGTCGCTTTAACTGGTCGCACAAGCATTCATACAGCATCCCTGCTGAAATGCTTTCTGCTTCAGCCGACACCAGAGAAGACCGATCCGCCCCGTCACCATTCACTGATGAATCCTTAGACGATGCACCGTCGTTACACTCTCCCAGATAAGCTTCCGACATTTCGCTAGCGCGCCCTCGGTAAGAAATAAACCATGATTTGTCGAACGTCCCTGCTCTAGGAGCGGCTATGCTTACCCTTTCTCGAGGTAAGCTGCCTGAATGGTCCTCAAACTTCGTGAGGCCACTTGTCACCGCTCAGGGCGGTACACAGGAAGGATGTGCGAGCGTCGCATTGCCCACCTCATCCTCCTCGAGATCACTGCCTATGCGCCCTGTTGCCCAGTGCGTCGGGCTTTTTGGAGGTACTTTTGCCTTTTTATGTGACGTGCTGTTGCTAGCACGGGTGGGCATGCGTGCCTCGATCTCATTTATGGCTGCCTGCTCCTTCTCTAAATCTTCTATGGTTTCACTGCGGTCCATCTTAGGACCGATACTACCCTTTTTGCAGCCCGACAGACTTTCATTCTCACATTCTCGCTGCGCGTCTAGATCTAACGAAAGACCGCGACGGCGTTCGAGGCAGCCACTGGAGAGAGATTTCAAAACGTCGTGTCTGGAGCGCGTGTCAAACGCTCGCTGGATCGAGCTTGCATGCGACTCCAGCTCGCGAATTTCTCTCAGTGCTCGTGCCCTTTCCGCCTCTGCTACCATGATACGAAGCTGCAGCACACGTTGTTCGTGTTCGATTTGCTGCTTTCTTGCCTCTCGTTCTGCAGCTCTTTCCTCTCGCGCTCGCGCCTGGTGTTCGTTGTACCACGCCTTTAACTCCGCCCCTTCAAGCCCCATGCGTTCCGCTAAAGCCAATAACTCTCGTGGGCTAGCCATGGTGCTACGCTTTTAAACTAACAACAACAAAAAAAAAAAAAAAAAACAAACAAACGGCTTCGTCTTGTCCAGCGTACGCCAATTTGTGATGTGCAGGTTCTTGTTTGAGAGCAGGTCTCTGAGGCAGGGCTTCAGAGGACCGAATCAAAGGACGAAGCCGTTGGTTTCAAAGAGCAGAATGAGATATTTAATATACACGTTATGAAGTGAAAAGCAGAAGAAATTAATAGAAAAGAAGGCACAAGAAAAATCCAAGTTAGACACCACACAGAGCTAGGGCTTGGCGTAGATGATAGCGCGCGTAACAGTTCGATGTGGAAGGGTGGTGGTAAGGCGGCAAAGAAGGGCGTTCGTCTCACCAACTGGTTGACGGGCGGGTCGACGACTGGGTAGAGCGCCTGATCGCATCGGCTCCGGCTCGCGGAGTAGACACGGGCAGCTGGCGGCACGTGAAGAGCGAGGCGGCGTTCTCGCCAGGCAGCTGGGTGCAAACTCCGGCCCGTAGCCCGACAGCTCGATCGCTGCTTATAGACGCGGGAGCTCGCTGGTCTCAAGCAGCAGTCTGTGACTGAGTGGAGTGGCGATGCCCAGGAAGGCGGGTGGCTCGGCAGCACGGGGAGACGGCGGC
>NC_051162.1:150151490-150171839 GCF_013339745.2 Dermacentor silvarum
ATGAAATTTCCACAAAATCGGATCAGTGTTTATCTTCACTGGGGCATGCTCGGAAGGATTAATAAACGTGAAATAAACCTTAGCAAAATGTAGCCGTGTCACTACTTGCGTTCAGCAGAACTTCTTGTTGGACGATCGGGTACTTGTAAATGAACTGGAAACTAGTCAAAAAGGTGCGTTCGCATATGAAAAGGCGGAATTTTAACTCCAGCGCCCAACCTGTACACTTCCCTCGTGTACACGTCTTTTCAGTTGGTTTTCTGTTCATTTACATTATTCGCGTGTTCATTTCATGCGGTTTGCGGAGCGACGCCACGTGGTGTGGCTGGTGGTAGAAGGGATATGCCAAGGAAAGAAATGAAAACGAAATGAGGCGGGTGTGTTATGTTTTTGGGAGGTTCAGAGTGCCCTAATGACGTTCCACCAATTGTAAAGTAGGAGAAATATTTATTTTACCTTGCTCAATTGCGTCATCATTCGGAAAATGTGGGAAAACAGTACGAAGAAAAACATGCACGCCTGGCAAATTTGTGCGCCCGTCAAGAATAGTAGTGTACACTCTCAGATGTACACGAATGCAAGCGATTACTGAGAAATCTACGGTTATACCCTTGCTATCTGATTTGGTCAACACCATGACTGCGCTCGCTGCTGTAGTTGAGCTTGAGTATTATTTGGTTTTTTAAACCAAAGTTGGTTAAATAAAAAATCTTTAAACTCACGCCTGTGGTATAGAATTTCGGTTCATCGCCGTCACTACAACGTCATACCTCATGTAGATGCTTCCCTGCCCATGTTCAAGGCACAGCCGCCAAGCCGTGGGTGAAGCACAAGCCATGGCGACCACACCAATGTCACCACCTCTTCATTTTCGTTTTCGGCTGTTCATTTTAATGCGATTAGCATTCTTTAGAAACTGCACACACATTTTGGTTTGTGCGTCAGTATCTAACCTCTTTCACGCCACGTTGGGCCACTGAATATGGGCCACTGTTTATGTGCCCGAATGTGTCCGAATGTGCAACTTCAAAAGAGACCACTTGTGCCATTGAGTAGGTAGCACTGGGTATGTCACAGTGGGTAAATGCCTGAACAGGCAACTTTGGCCACTGGATATGTGCAGTTGGCAACGGGAGACTAGGT
Organism: Dermacentor silvarum; assembly: GCF_013339745.2. Classification (NCBI taxonomy): domain Eukaryota; kingdom Metazoa; phylum Arthropoda; class Arachnida; order Ixodida; family Ixodidae; genus Dermacentor; species Dermacentor silvarum. The sequence goes on from NC_051162.1 coordinate 150,152,634, forward strand.
ATGTGAAAATTATTGGCTAATATTCCGGTATGGGTATGGGCCACTAGGTAGTTGCCCGGTTAGACAAACAGAACTTGAGAGGACATAATTTATTACACGTGAACTTCACCTGTACGAGTTTAGAGTCAAATATTCGGAGGTAATTACAAGTTACCTCTCTAACCGAGGGAAATGTGTTTTGATGAAAGATGTGGCTTCCTCAGCCCCGACAATACTCACCAGAGTACTAAAGAGCTGTGTTCAGGGGCCTGTTCTGTTCAGCTTATATGCCAACGATCTGATATGTATCCTTAAATACTCTGAAGCTTTGGTGTACGCGGATGATACAGCATTAATTCTGGAAAAGCAACACATTGGATGAACCAGATGCTGCTATAAATAGGGAGTTAATTATGTTCAAAGATGGCTTAACAGTAATTAGCTTACCAGTCATTGAAGGATTGTAAAGTGCGGAATCTTGGATTCAAAGAAAAAAATTGCAGATTATGGCAATCTTTGAGTAAGTGTGGATAATAGCTATTTGGACCAACTAAAATCGCTTTTGGTATCTAGGTGTCACTTTCGAATCTAACATGAATTTAGGGCCTCACATGAACAATATCTGCAATAAAGTGGCATATGGGGGCTTGTTTTGCTAAGGGCACGCGAATATTTTCCTACGTATATCTTGCACTGACTCTATTTCGCTTTTGTTCACGCACACCTAGTCTATGACATTGAATCCTGGAGAGCAACATATTCTAGCTATCCAAAACGACTTAGTCAAAAAAGGCGCAATAAGAGTTATAACGTTCTTTTAGTCAACAAATCACAGTGCAGCTCTTCATAAATCATTTTGGATATTGCCACTCAACACTCTACACATATACAAGGTCACCCAAGTCATTAATCGAGTGTCATCGAAGAACGAACCATTTACACAATGCACATTTACATTACCTGTACAGCATACGAGAACCTACACAAATAATCACTTTAACCTTCCTGCCTGTAAATATGCTCATGAAAAGAAATTACTAGAATTTACCGGGACCCTAATTTGGAACACTTTACAGTAATGTTAAGATAATTACTTTTTACTAGCACTCAAGCAGTTTTAATAAATGTGTGTATACTATTACTGTGAGTTATGGGATTTTTGTTTATTTGTTGGTATTTTTATAAAGATTGTGTGCGCCGTGTGTCATGTGGCTGCAAATAAAAATATGAAATATGTTAAATGGGCCCGCCACTAGCCGTGATGGCTATAGAGTCCAACAATTCCTATCTGGTAAAAGTACCGTTTATGTAATTAAACACGAAAAACGCCCTTGTTGGTGCAGATGCACATGTTCATTGACCTCGGTTTGGCCTCTTCAGCTGCACGCATGTCTTTCAGCTAGGAGCAGGGTACAAATTCGAATTTATTACTGGTTCCATGCATTGAGTAAACTCGGGCTTTACCAAGATATAACGATGCTTCCTTAAATGTTCAGGAAAGTTTCTAAGAAATTGTAATTTTTACAGCACATCCACAAACAAATTATCCATTTAAATGAAACCGTTGTGTAAACATTTTTTGAGTTGTTTCGGCAAGAAGAGGTAAGATTTTTCAACTGGGCGAACGAGTGATAGAAGGTTACAATATGGCCTCTGGCATCTTATTTTACAGTCACCACGTCGCAATTTGTTACACTAATATGGCATACCATGTAATCTATGTGACGAAACCTCCACTCGTGTTTCAAATTGTCGAAGGCCATCGTTCGCTATCTCGCGTTTTTTCAGCGAACGAAATCGAATGTGTTGAATTTTCGGGTATCGGGTGAATTTGGAGAACGGGTATGAAAAAGAGCTTAGATAGCAGTCGTTGAATTCTCAGTTTTCAGATATCAGTATCAGAACAAATTTGTTTACCAAGGATGCTGCTAACGGCATGAACTGAGACTTGGGTTGCCAACTCTCGAGTGGATGAAGTCGGGACAAGGAGGAGGGGGGGGGGGGGCGTTGAAGACGGGGAGATGAAGTGCAGACTGCGACTGACTCTGTCGGTGCCACGAGCCGCCAGTCGGTACGTGCAACGTAGTTGAACAATTCTTTTAGTCGTATTCTGTCACGTCGTACAACGAGCAAGTTGCAGTATAGTTGCTTGAGTAACACGGCTATCAACAAGGATAGAGGTATCCTGAACTTTTAGGGCCTACAACAGAACTAGAACAGCGTGAAAAATGAAACCGCCTTTTTGTTTATCACAATGTAACAGAAAACACAGAAAGAATAATGCGCAAACGAGCTGCCAGGCATTAAAAATGAAGATCTGGTCTATTTGAATTTAACCAGTAGCAAGAACAAGCAATAGTCGGGACATTTGACTTTCTAGACTGGGTCAAATTGGAACAGGGGACATTTACTTAGGAGTCGGGATTGTCCAGGTAAATTGGGGACGCTTGGTAACCCTAACTAGGAATGAGGACAGGCTTGAATAAGTTGATTGCCCCCTACAAGAGGCATTGTCTAGGGTATCACATGATTTATAGTGACAACGAAACAAAAACGAATGCAAATGTAATCAATGTGCGTAAAAATAATACACAGCTGGATGAGTTGGTAAGGGTTTATATCTTGTAACAAACTGTGTGGTGGGACAGGACACGAGGAAAGAAGTGAAACAGACGAGTGCAGACAGACTACGCTCGTCTGTGTCACTTATTTCCTCGTGTCCTTTCCCACCACGCAGTTTGCTAGAAAAGATGTAATGAATGTGTTGCACAATAAAGACAAATAAAAAAAAAACGTTCTGGTGTTTGAGGCAGCGAAACGAAAACATGAGTGAGAGGCGTTAGCCTGGTGGGGCACTACGGATCAATTTAGACTAGCTTAGTTTCTTTAAAGTGTACGTAAATATAGGTAAATGAGCTTTTTCGCATTTCGCCCCATCAGAATGTGGCCGCGGTCGAGGTCGAGCTCATGACGCTTAGTTCAGCAGCACAAAGCCATCGCCACTAAACTACCACGGATGGTTGACATGTCTCTGTCTATATTGCACTGTGGTATTTTTTTCCAATAAATTCCAAATATGCTGCGCATAAATATAGTTTAAAGAGAAGAACAGTTATAGAAGTGCAGTTATTGCAGTTGAAACGGATCTGTGGATGTTCATATGTAAGAAGACGACAATTTAGTTGCCGCTGTGTGCCTGCATCGCCTGAGCTTTTGTGACCTCTTGCAATGGTGCTCTTCGTCGAAGACTTCATCTGACCAAAAGCCATCTTTACGTTTGGTGGAGGTGTCAGTTACATTTACACACCTGGAACTCCTTTATCAGACAATTCCTCTCGCTGCTGGCATGCCTGACGCCACTGACCAGCCCAATTATCCCCAGGCTTCGCCTGTTCTCTCTTCCGGTACCGTACGCCATCAACAAGACCCCCTTATAAACTGGCAGTGATGTACATGACGTCCAGGACTAGCGGTCGTCATATTATGATCCAGTGAGCGCGTGCCACATGTGAGATTGCGCAGCTAAGTTCAACAACGTCATGGTCCGAAATTTTGACATCGCACATTTTTGGTTTTCCGAACATGAGTCAGACCTTTCCAACTGGTAGCATGTAAAACGCGCTCCTCGGTACTCATTGCTGGACCTGCTGTGGGCAAGACGTCCAACCAGCTGTTCGGGCAGAACAGCTATGCAACAACAATACGAGGCGGTGTGCAGAATTTGTGCTCAAACGTTCAAAAGCAGCAATTGTCTGTATGAAAGATGTTCTAGTAGGCTAGGTGGTTTACAATATCTGTGTATGCTGGGAAACGAACATGGTACGTGCGCAACGTGAACCGTACGTAAGCAATTGTCTAACAACAGCTGCCCCGCGAATGCATATAGTCACGCCCAGCGCAGAATCTGAGCACAAATCGCTATCGCGCGATGTATATTTATAGCTGTTTCAGTTCCTGCACAGAAGAACATGAACGTTCTACTTGTTGGTGCAGTCCTGGCTGTTTTTCTCGCTGTTGCTTCCTCTGGACCGCGTTGCAGTAAGCGCGAACTTTTTATGCATAGTACTACAATGCATAGACGTAGAAATATCATTCGTAGGGATAAGTACTTAAGCGCCTTAGGTGTTCCCGGAAAAAGACTTCGCTTACAGACGAAACTCTGAAGATGAAAAAAGGAAACTCTCATTGAAAGCAGTCAAAGTTGAAAACACGAGGTCCCGCTAATATAGGTTATTGACTGTGATCCTACTTTCAAATTTACCCATCAAACGTGTCTCGCTAATTTATTTTTTCTTGCGCTAAGTATAGTAAGACGCCACAGGGATGAAACAGACACTGGAAATGAAGCGGACACAATGTGACACACGGGAGCGCAAACTACCAACTGGTTTATTGTCAAATCGTTATACAGTATTTAAAGCATACAGCGCCGTATTGCGACTGCGTGAACTATGATCACAGCAGAAATACTCAGATCACGTACCCACGTTTCTGGTTGTTATGATTCTATCGGTGTAGGACAACTGCGTGAGCATGCCTTCAATCATGCTAACAAAAGCCGAAATCACATACGCAAAGAATGCATACACACACAGAATACACCGATAGAATCATAACAACCAGAAACGTGGGTACGGGATCTGAGTATTTCTGCTGTGATCATAGTTCACGCAGTCGCAATACGGCGCTGTATGCTTTAAATACTGTATAACGATCTGACAATAAACCAGTTGGTAGTTTGCGCTCCCGTGTGTCACATCGTGTCCGCTTCATTTCCAGTGTCTGTTTCATACCTGTGGTGCCTTACTATACTTAGCGCAAGAAAAAAATGAATGCCCACCAACTAGCCCAATTCATAGCACTTCTACTCGCTAATTTAGTTGGAATGGTACACTATTACGAGTGAAACAAGAGTAATGGAACTATTAGTAATTTTAACAAGGTAACTTCTATGTGAATAGCATTAATTTTTGTAATAATAACGACAAACATGCGCGAGTATATTGAAATAACCAAATTTACTGGACATTCTATGCGCTTATAATCAACGTTAAGCGAAGATTTCTAGAGCTGTTTCAATGAAATGTTGTGAAAAAGAGCTTTGATGCGTTGAAGTATGTGTTATGTGAAACGTACAAAATTGTTTACAATGCTTTGCCTAAACAATCCCAAGTTCATATAGTCTCGTGATATGCGACATATGCGACGTGGATGCAGCGATGATTAGCAATCGAACGCGTCGTATTGCGAGTGGTGATGAATACTTTGCGAGCGAAGGTGCATGTAGATAGAAGTATTAAGCATAGTGATGCATGTTTATTGCTTCAAACGATCGCAGGAACTCGTGTTTATTGAATCACACTTGCATCCGCCGCTTTTGTTTTGCACTGCTGTAAGCTCGAATAAGTGGAATGAAATTCCGGCCGCAGCGGCCACATTGCGATTAGGGTGAAATGCAAGCACACCCGTGTATAATGCATTGGGTGCACGTTAAAGAGCCCCAGGGGGTCAAACTTAGGCCGGAGTTCCCCCCCCCCCCCCTGCCCCACCGTATGCTGTAACTCATAATGAGATCGTGGTTTTGGCACGTTTAACCCCAGAACATAATTGAAGATTATTTTTAATCACACTCTCAAACAAACATACACTACCCTGCTGTCTAGGAGGCTTGACTTCTGTAAATGTTATCTGTCCTGTAAACGTTGTTTCAGCTTTTTATATTCCGTCGTCACATGGGCGTTAAAGACGCACTGTTGCGTCTACTCGGTGAGAAACCGACCCCAAAACCCGAGGAAAAAGCATAAAACCTACGTCCATATATATACTATAATTGTGAGACTGCAATGCGATAGCATTCTCATGATACTCATGATTCCAGTACGTGCAGAATCGGATCGCTTCGGATCGAAATGTACAATCATTGCATTCTGCCGGTGCTAATATATGGGGCAGTAACTTGGAGGTTAACAAGGAAGCTCGAGAACAAGTTAAGGGTCGAGTTAAAGAGCGATGGAACTAAAAAATGGTAGGTCTAACGTTAAGAGACAGGAAGAGAACGGTGTGGATCACAGTACAAATGGAGATAGCCGATATTCTAGTTTACATTAAGAGGAAAAAATGGAGCTGGGCAGGCCATGTAATGCGTAGGATGGATAAGCGGTGGACCATCAGAGTTACACAACGGATACCAAGAAAAGGGAAGCGCAGTCGAGGTGTGATGAACTTAGGAAATTTGGAGGCGCAAGTTGGAGATCGCAGGGAGAGGCCTTCCTCCTGCAGTGGGCATAAATAAAGGCTGAATATGATGAACAATTAAATGTCTCAACTTCAAAAATTACGCATTCTTGTGCAGAGACAAGGCATAACACGTTTCGCGTGATGGAGCTGGGGTACTCGCCAAAGAAGGCTTAGGCATTAATGCAGAAAAAATCGTATGGTAATTGATAACATGAACTCATAATTGCTTGACATGCTATATAAATGACATCTCTAATAAGAGCCTAATAATGCTTAAGACCTGTTTTGAATGATGCAGTTTTCATCGCACTGGAACTGCAATTTCAGTCTCTTGCGATGGAAATCGCAGTCGCAGGTGTCGAACTCTCACCTCCATTCCCTCTGCGACTGCGACCAACCGGTTGGTCACACGTCGCCCCGATCGCTGCGATCTCTCGTCGAAATTGCGGCGAGAGCCAGGAGAGCAATTTGACGGTTTGTTTTGAGAAATAGTGTCTGCCGCTCAAGAAACCGTGAACAATGCAACTAATTGAGTGGAGCCGTGGATTGCACAAGCGGTACGTCCCACCAGCACCGACACGCGAACAAGGCCGATAAAATAAGTCGCATTTTTTCACCCAAAGGCAAGAATCGATTGCAATAGCAAATTATTAGGCAGCTAAACGAAACACGGATACTAGCCGTGTAAACAGGTAAACATTCGCTTGCTAAGTAACGAGCATGGTGTCACGCGCGCACTAGCAAACATGAACACATCTCACTCAGTGACCGTTGACACTCGCTGTCAAAATGCTGGTGTGACTTTCGTGCGGCCTCTCGCTTCAACGCGAACTACGCGGCGAGAACACAGCGCACACGAACCTATCAGCCCTCGGCGCACTCTGACCCCATTGCAGATCGCTTTAAATATAAGGCCCGCGCGGCCGTGCTCAGGCGCACCATACGCAGCCACCGCCCAAGATAGTACACCCCCCCCCTCTCCCTCCGCGCCGCCCTCTGTGTCTTGCGTGCGATGGACGACGGCGCGCTTCTTTCCCACTTGTCCTCCCTTGCGCGCGCGAGATTGAATCACCATCGTCAGCTCAGCCTCGCACGCTTTCACTCCTACATGCAGCATACGGCATGCGGCCACATTGTTATCGCACTTGGATTTTGTACGGATCATCACGGCGACAGCAATGGCGGAAATGCGCATGGGGTGTCCAAATAATTGCTATCAGAATAAAACTCGTAGGTTAGATTCGGTTCTGCGATATATATGCGTTTGTTGACACGCTACGTTGCTAATCAAGCGACACTAAAAACGTTGGCTTGGGATGATGATAATATGTACTTTTGCGTGCCTTTTGGTTATTTACACGCCCCTATAGTTTCGTGTAAATAGAGTTCAATAATTCGAGGTGTCACTCACGAGAAGACATGACCTTCGGATGTCGTTCCAATTTGGTGGTTTGTTGCTTACAAGTAACTCGCTATATACGAAAGCGCTACAGTTCTAACGCGGTATGCTTTTACGAACGGAGCACTATAAGGAATATGCAACTACGGTTAAATACTGTGCCGAGGGGATCTGACATGACTGAATAGTATCCGACGTTTAAACGTCGCGCTATATGCGCCACCATTTAGTTAGTCTGTTCTTGTCGCGTTTCACACTTATTTTCCTCGGGGAATTAAGCGTCTGATTTCAAGGTTTTCTCACTTCCGCTACGAGATGTGAATGCTTGTGAAGCTCGCAAAGTGAACGTGCCACCTAGATATCGTATTGAATTTCCTACAGTAGCATGTATAACGCTTGGACTAGGAATAAACAGCCTCGTGAATTTGTTTTCCAAACGTAAATGCACGATAACGACCATTTAAACAGTTTTATCTCTCTTTTTTCGATGTATCATTTTTTTCCTGCACGGAAACCAATAAACTTTCAATGTGCTGCAGGTTTTGTATGCTCACTGCACCTGTATTAGCCTTCACTTTGAAAGATAATTGCATCTTGCACTTAATTTAGTGCACTGAATTTTGTTTTTGCTAGTTGTAAAATCTCACAGTATTCTGAGCAACTACTTAGCCATCAACATCCCTTCCTTTCCTTGTTTTTCTCTGTCTGCATCCGGTAAAACACATGCAATAAATATGGAAAGCAGGCAAACACCTTGTATTTATGAACTGTAGGTCGCACATTAAACAAAAGCAAATCAAAATCGGGCAGTCGAGACAGCCTGTTGCATCCATTCCTACGAATGATAGCGTTCATTCAAGTGCGGACGATTCTGGCATGTGCACAGCTACTCAATTGCGCAGAGCTATCATGGCCCTGTAGCGCCCTGCTTTGGGCGGCGCGTAGAACCCGATAGCGTGCGCCCGCATGAAAAGAAAATAAAGATGGCACATGACCGCGGCACGTGAAACCACGGCTCGCGGTTCGATTCTGGCGTCGATTCCGGTCAGCCATGTTTTAACGCGATAGCGTTCAGGGCCCCCTTTCGCAGAAAATCCGTCGTCGGCAACCGGCCTGTGATTGAGGGTGGCGGAGACAATCCTTCAACCACATTGACCGCGCAGGCCCTCCACGTGGTGCAAGGTATTGGTGAACAAAAATAGAATTTCGCAAAGTGAAATCCGTCAGAAAAATGGTAAAGTAAGACTTTACCATACGGCGTCGGATTTGACGACGGATTGTTTACCAATCGGCGTCGGATTGTAAGTTGAATGTGCGAGAAAACCTAATTCTGCTACGAGGAAACTCAAACACAAAGCCCTTTTTCAGCATTTCTTCCAGACCTGGGCACGTCGGGGCAATAGCAAAAAAATATTAAATTCAGAAGAAAAAAGTGCAAGGGCCTTCACATTTTATTATAAGACCACTTATATTACCCCTGGAAAAACGTCTTTCCAGCAATGCATCTCAGTTTAAAAGCGAAGCCCACTTTAAGGGGATCGGTGTAGGCTTGTTCTTTGTAAGCTGGCTTTCCCACCTTCAGTGTTGCACTGAATGAAGCCTACTTGCCTTATGCGAGCGATGCGATGCGAACGGGATGCGAACTCTTAAAGGGCAAAGCTTAAGCATCCTCCAATTTTTTTCTTCGCTCCTGAGGCATAAGCCTACAAGTCATAAACCATGCACTGCAAGACAGAAGCAAAGTTGCTCATAAGTTTCCAATTACATGTATTACTGCATAAACTCGCATAACCATATTCTGTCATTACTGCCTCTATAATTAAAGTTGTAGTAACTGGCAAGATATACCAAAACAGCATCTCATTTTTGTGTCTGAATCTGATTTTTTTTGTTAGATGGTGAGAAGCAGCTGCTCACTCATTCCATGGTATGATTTCATGGTATGTGTATGCACACTGCCACAAGTTCTACTTAGCCTAGCTCCTGCGGACTCACACTCAGCCAAAATTTTATTCAGCCGAGTTTGCTCCTGCTCATATTCGCCAAACTTTACAGCCTATTAGGCTGCCCCAAAAAATGTCCCACTGTTGCAATACTCCCTAATGCGAAATTTGAGCGGAGCTGTATCACCTAAATCATCGCACCGACTGGCAGTAGGCCAGTGCCGTTAGCGCTTTCGAAGAGGGAGGGGAAGTATGGGAACACTGGCATGATGAACGACATCGGAGCCAGCTGCGGAAGACAACGACGAACGCGCGAGCAGTGGAACGATCGCGAGTGGCAATATGGAATGCTGGCATGATGAGCGACATTGGAGCCAGCTGTGGAAGACGACGACAAAGGCGCGAGAATGGATGAATGAAAGACTTTATTCAAATGGAAAAAGGGAATGGGTCATAGAGATGTGGCACGAGCGCGAGGGGCAGTATGGGAACGCTGGCATGATGAACGACATCGGAGCCAGCTGTGGAAGACAACAACGAAGGCGCGAGCAGTGACACGAGCACGAGGGGCAGTTTGGGAACGCTGGCATAATGAGCGACATTGGAGCCAGCTGTGGAAGAAGACGACAAAGGTGCGAGAATGGATGAACGAAAGACTTTATTCAAATGGAAAAAAGGGAATGGGTCATAGAGATGTGGAACGAGCGCGAGGGGCAGTATGGAAACGCTGGCATGATGAACGACATCGGAGCCAGCTGTGGAAGACAACGACGAACGCGCGAGCAGTGGAACGATCGCGAGTGGCAATATGGAATGCTGGCATGATGAGCGACATTGGAGCTAGCTGTGGAAGACGACGACAAAGGCGCGAGAATGGATGAATGAAAGACTTTATTCAAATGGAAAAAGGGAATGGGTCATAGAGATGTGGCACGAGCGCGAGGGGCAGTATGGGAACGCTGGCATGATGAACGACATCGGAGCCAGCTGTGGAAGACAACAACGAAGGCGCGAGCAGTGACACGAGCACGAGGGGCAGTTTGGGAACGCTGGCATAATGAGCGACATTGGAGCCAGCTGTGGAAAAAGACGACAAAGGTGCGAGAATGGATGAACGAAAGACTTTATTCAAATGGAAAAAAGGGAATGGGTCATAGAGATGTGGAACGAGCGCGAGGGGCAGTATGGAAACGCTGGCATGATGAACGACATCGGAGCCAGCTGTGGAAGACAACAACGAAGGCGCGAGCAGTGACACGAGCACGAGGGGCAGTTTGGGAACGCTGGCATAATGAGCGACATTGGAGCCAGCTGTGGAAGAAGACGACAAAGGCGCGAGAATGGATGAATAAAATACTTTATTCAAATGTAAAAAGGGAATGGGTCATAGAGATGTGGCACGAGCGCGAGGGGCAGTATGGGAACGCTGGCATGATGAACGACATCGGAGCCAGCTGTGGAAGACAACAACGACCGCGCGAGCAGTGGCACGAGCACGAGGGGAAGTATGGGAACGCTGGCGATGAACGACATCGGAGCCAGCTGTGGAAGACAACAACGAACGCGCGAGCAGTGGCACGAGCACGAGGGGCAGTTTGGGAACGCTGGCATGATGAGCGACATTGGAGCCAGCTGTGGAAGACGACGACAAAGGTGCGAGAATGGATGAACGAAAGACTTTATTCAAATGGAAAAAAGGGAATGGGTCATAGAGATGTGGCACGAGCGCGAGGGGCAGTATGGGAACGCTGGCATGATGAACGACATCGGAGCCAGCTGTGGAAGACAACAACGAAGGCGCGAGCAGTGACACGAGCACGAGGGGCAGTTTGGGAACGCTGGCATAATGAGCGACATTGGAGCCAGCTGTGGAAGAAGACGACAAAGGCGCGAGAATGGATGAATAAAATACTTTATTCAAATGTAAAAAGGGAATGGGTCATAGAGATGTGGCACGAGCGCGAGGGGCAGTATGGGAACGCTGGCATGATGAACGACATCGGAGCCAGCTGTGGAATACAACAACGAACGCGCGAGCAGTGGAACGATCGCGAGTGGCAATATGGAATGCTGGCATGATGAGCGACATTGGAGCCAGCTGTGGAAGACGACGACAAAGGCGCGAGAATGGATGAACGAAAGACTTTATTCAAATGGAAAAAGGGAATGGGTCATAGAGATGTGGCACGAGCGCGAGGGGAAGTATGGGAACACTGGCATGATGAACGACATCGGAGCCAGCTGTGGAAGACAACAACGAACGCGCGAGCAGTGGCACGAGCACGAGGGGCAGTTTGGGAACGCTGGCATGATGAGCGACATTGGAGCCAGCTGTGGAAGACAATAACGAACGCGCGAGCAGTGGCACGAGCACGAGGGGCAGTTTGGGAACGCTGGCATGATGAGCGACATTGGAGCCAGCTGTGGAAGATGACGACAAAGGCGCGAGAATGGATGAATGAAAGACTTTATTCAAATAGAAAAAGGGAATGGGTCATAGAGATGTGGCACGAGCGCGAGGGGCAGTATGGGAACGCTGGCATGATGAACGACATCGGAGCCAGCTGTGGAAGACAACAACGAACGCGCAAGCAGTGGCACGAGCACGAGGGGCAGTTTGGGAACGCTGGCATGATGAACGACATCGGAGCCAGCTGTGGAAGACGACGACAAAGGCGCGAGAATGGATGAATGAAAGACTTTATTCAAATAGAAAAAGGGAATGGGTCATAGAGATGTGGCACGAGCGCGAGGGGCACTATGGGAACGCTGGCATGATGAACGACATCGGAGCCAGCTGTGGAAGACAACAACGAACGCGCGAGCAGTGGCACGAGCACGAGGGGCAGTTTGGGAACGCTGGCATGATGAGCGACATTGGAGCCAGCTGTGGAAGACGACGACAAAGGCGCGAGAATGGATGAACGAAAGACTTTATTCAAATGGAAAAGGGAATGGGTCATAGAGATGTGGCACGAGCGCGAGGGGAAGTATGGGAACACTGGCATGATGAACGACATCGGAGCCAGCTGTGGAAGACAACGAACGCGCGAGCAGTGGCACGAGCAAGAGGGGCTGTTTGGGAACGCTGGCATGATGAGCGACATTGGAGCCAGCTGTGGAAGACAACAACGAACGCGCGAGCAGTGGAACGAGCACGAGGGGCAGTTTGGGAACGCTGGCATGATGAGCGACATTGGAGCCAGCTGTGGAAGACGACGACAAAGGCGCGAGAATGGATGAATGAAAGACTTTATTCAAATAGAAAAAGAGAATGGGTCATAGAGATGTGGCACGAGCGCGAGGGGCAGTATGGGAACGCTGGCATGATGAACGACATCGGAGCCAGCTGTGGAAGACAACAACGAACGCGCGAGCAGTGGCACGAGCGCGAGGGGCAGTTTGGGAACGCTGGCATGATGAACGACATCGGAGCCAGCTGTGGAAGACGACGACAAAGGCGCGAGAATGGATGAATGAAAGACTTTATTCAAATAGAAAAAGGGAATGGGTCATAGAGATGTGGCACGAGCGCGAGGGGCAGTATGGGAACGCTGACATGATGAACGACATCGGAGCCAGCTGTGGAAGACAACAACGACCGCGCGAGCAGTGGCACGAGCACGAGGGGAAGTATGGGAACGCTGGCATGATGAACGACATCGGAGCCAGCTGTGGAAGACCACAACGAACGCGCGAGCAGTGGCACGAGCACGAGGGGCAGTTTGGGAACGCTGGCATGATGAGCGACATTGGAGCCAGCTGTGGAAGAAGACGACAAAGGCGCGAGAATGGATGAATAAAATACTTTATTCAAATGTAAAAAGGGAATGGGTCATAGAGATGTGGCACGAGCGCGAGGGGCAGTATGGGAACGCTGGCATGATGAACGACATCGGAGCCAGCTGTGGAATACAAGAACGAACGCGCGAGCAGTGGAACGATCGCGAGTGGCAATATGGAATGCTGGCATGATGAGCGACATTGGAGCCAGCTGTGGAAGACGACGACAAAGGCGCGAGAATGGCTGAACGAAAGACTTTATTCAAATGGAAAAAGGGAATGGGTCATAGAGATGTGGCACGAGCGCGAGGGGAAGTATGGGAACACTGGCATGATGAACGACATCGGAGCCAGCTGTGGAAGACAACAACGAACGCGCGAGCAGTGGCACGAGCACGAGGGGCAGTTTGGGAACGCTGGCATGATGAGCGACATTGGAGCCAGCTGTGGAAGACAATAACGAACGCGCGAGCAGTGGCACGAGCACGAGGGGCAGTTTGGGAACGCTGGCATGATGAGCGACATTGGAGCCAGCTGTGGAAGATGACGACAAAGGCGCGAGAATGGATGAATGAAAGACTTTATTCAAATAGAAAAAGGGAATGGGTCATAGAGATGTGGCACGAGGCGAGGGGCAGTATGGGAACGCTGGCATGATGAACGACATCGGAGCCAGCTGTGGAAGACAACAACGAACGCGCAAGCAGTGGCACGAGCACGAGGGGCAGTTTGGGAACGCTGGCATGATGAACGACATCGGAGCCAGCTGTGGAAGACGACGACAAAGGCGCGAGAATGGATGAATGAAAGACTTTATTCAAATAGAAAAAGGGAATGGGTCATAGAGATGTGGCACGAGCGCGAGGGGCAGTATGGGAACGCTGGCATGATGAACGACATCGGAGCCAGCTGTGGAAGACAACAAGGAACGCGCGAGCAGTGGCACGAGCACGAGGGGCAGTTTGGGAACGCTGGCATGATGAGCGACATTGGAGCCAGCTGTGGAAGACGACGACAAAGGCGCGAGAATGGATGAACGAAAGACTTTATTCAAATGGAAAAAGGGAATGGGTCATAGAGATGTGGCACGAGCGCGAGGGGAAGTATGGGAACACTGGCATGATGAACGACATCGGAGCCAGCTGTGGAAGACAACAACGAACGCGCGAGCAGTGGCACGAGCACGAGGGGCAGTTTGGGAACGCTGGCATGATGAGCGACATTGGAGCCAGCTGTGGAAGACAATAACGAACGCGCGAGCAGTGGCACGAGCACGAGGGGCAGTTTGGGAACGCTGGCATGATGAGCGACATTGGAGCCAGCTGTGGAAGATGACGACAAAGGCGCGAGAATGGATGAATGAAAGACTTTATTCAAATAGAAAAAGGGAATGGGTCACAGAGATGTGGCACGAGCGCGATGGGCAGTATGGGAACGCTGGCATAATGAACGACATCGGAGCCAGCTGTGGAAGACAACAACGAACGCGCAAGCAGTGGCACGAGCACGAGGGGCAGTTTGGGAACGCTGGCATGATGAACGACATCGGAGCCAGCTGTGGAAGACGACGACAAAGGCGCGAGAATGGATGAATGAAACACTTTATTCAAATAGAAAAAGGGAATGGGTCATAGAGATGTGGCACGAGCGCGAGGGGCAGTATGGGAACGCTGGCATGATGAACGACATCGGAGCCAGCTGTGGAAGACAACAACGAACGCGCGAGCAGTGGCACGAGCGCGAGGGGCAGTTTGGGAACGCTGGCATGATGAACGACATCGGAGCCAGCTGTGGAAGACGACGACAAAGGCGCGAGAATGGATGAATGAAAGACTTTATTCAAATAGAAAAAGGGAATGGGTCATAGAGATGTGGCACGAGCGCGAGGGGCAGTATGGGAACGCTGACATGATGAACGACATCGGAGCCAGCTGTGGAAGACAACAACGACCGCGCGAGCAGTGGCACGAGCAGGAGGGGAAGTATGGGAACGCTGGCATGATGAACGACATCGGAGCCAGCTGTGGAAGACCACAACGAACGCGCGAGCAGTGGCACGAGCACGAGGGGCAGTTTGGGAACGCTGGCATGATGAGCGACATTGGAGCCAGCTGTGGAAGACGACGACAAAGGTGCGACAATGGATGAACGAAAGACTTTATTCAAATGGAAAAAAGGGAATGGGTCATAGAGATGTGGCACGAGCGCGAGGGGCAGTATGGGAACGCTGGCATGATGAACGACATCGGAGCCAGCTGTGGAATACAACAACGAACGCGCGAGCAGTGGCACGAGCACGAGGGGCAGTTTGGGAACGCTGGCATGATGAGCGACATTGGAGCCAGCTGTGGAAGACGACGACAAAGGCGCGAGAATGGATGAATGAAAGACTTTATTCAAATAGAAAAAGGGAATGGGTCATAGAAATGTGGCACGAGCGCGAGGGGCAGTATGGGAACACTGGCATGATGAACGACATCGGAGCCAGCTGTGGAATACAACAACGAACGCGCGAGAAGTGGAACGATCGCGAGTGGCAATATGGAATGCTGGCATGATGAGCGACATTGGAGCTAGCTGTGGAAGACAACGACAAAGGCGCGAGAATGGATGAATGAAAGACTTTATTAAAATGGAAAAAGGGAATGGGTCATAGAGATGTGGCACGAGCGCGAGGGGCAGTATGGGAACACTGGCATGATGAACGACATCGGAGCCAGCTGTGGAATACAACAACGAACGCGCGAGCAGTGGCACGAGCGCGAGGGGCAGTTTGGGAACGCTGGCATGATGAACGACATCGGAGCCAGCTGTGGAAGACGACGACAAAGGCGCGAGAATGGATGAATGAAAGACTTTATTCAAATAGAAAAAGGAAATGGGTCATAGAGATGTGGCACGAGCGCGAGGGGCAGTATGGGAACGCTGGCATGATGAACGGCATCGGTGCCAGCTGTGGAAGACAACAACGACCGCGCGAGCAGTGGAACGAGCACGAGGGGAAGTATGGGAACGCTGGCATGATGAACGACATCGGAGCCAGCTGTGGAAGACAACAACGAACGCGCGAGCAGTGGCACGAGCACGAGGGGCAGTTTGGGAACGCTGGCATGATGAGCGACATTGGAGCCAGCTGTGGAAGACGACGACAAAGGTGCGAGAATGGATGAATGAAAGACTTTATTCAAATGGAAAAAAGGGAATGGGTCATAGAGATGTGGCACGAGCGCGAGGGGCAGTATGGGAACGCTGGCATGATGAACGACATCGGAGCCAGCTGTGGAATACAACAACGAACGCGCGAGCAGTGGCACGAGCACGAGGGGCAGTTTGGGAACGCTGGCATGATGAGCGACATTGGAGCCAGCTGTGGAAGACGACGACAAAGGCGCGAGAATGGATGAATGAAAGACTTTATTCAAATAGAAAAAGGGAATGGGTCATAGAAATGTGGCACGAGCGCGAGGGGCAATATGGGAACGCTGGCATGATGAACGACATCGGAGCCAGCTGTGGAAGACAACAACGAACGCGCGAGCAGTGGCACGAGCACGAGGGGAAGTATGGGAACGCTGGCATGATGAACGACATCGGAGCCAGCTGTGGAAGACAACAACGAACGCGCGAGCAGTGGCACGAGCACGAGGGGAAGTTTGGGAACGCTGGCATGATGAGCGACATTGGAGCCAGCTGTGAAAGACGACGACAAAGGCGCGAGAATGGATGAACGAAAGACTTTATTCAAATGGAAAAAAGGGAATGGGTCATAGAGATGTGGCACGAGCGCGAGGGGCAGTATGGGAACGCTGGCATGATGAACGACATCGGAGCCAGCTGTGGAATACAACAACGAACGCGCGAGCAGTGGCACGAGCACGAGGGGCAGTTTGGGAACGCTGGCATGATGAGCGACATTGGAGCCAGCTGTGGAAGAAGACGACAAAGGCGCGAGAATGAATGAATGAATGAAAGACTTTGTTCAAATGAAAAAAAATGACAGCAGATCCACGAGGTGAATGATGAGTGGGCGAAGCTCCGGAGGGAATCTTCGGATCTTCCGCTTAAGGGGACGCTAGCACAAACGCGTTAGAAACGTGCAGTACTTTCTAGTAAGGGGGAGCGGCCACAGCGTCTTACGCAGCCATATACACATGCCGGAATGTGCACCGCGTTTGCCGACGCCATCACATGACTGCTGAGAGAGTATACCCCCCGTATTCATAAACGCTCCTCGACTTGAACTTGACTTGCCACCGCTTTGGGCAGCGCGTTCGAAACGCGTTGAAGGTAAGGTGGAGAGGCCACAGCGACTTACACCAGCTTCTTACACGGGCCGTAACGCGCTAGCACAAACGCGTTAGAAACGCGCTAGAAACGCGGCCTTTCGTTAATGTTGGGTATTTATAGCCATCGTGGTGCGTTTGTCCATGTCCGCTTCGTGGCGTAGTGGGCTAACGCCGCGCGCTCGGAAGCGAGGGGTCCCTGGTTCGATTCCGCGCTACGGACACAACTTCGGAATTTTTTTCTCATTTTTCTCAGACTGGTTACACACTACTACTACTACTACTACTACGACGGGGACGGAACGGGTGCCGCTATAAGGAGCTTCGCCCCTAAAAGGGAATGGGTCATAGAGAAGTGGCACGAGCGCGAAGGGCAGTATGGGAATGTTGGCATGATGAAGGACATCGGAGCCAGCTGTGGAATACAACAACGAACGCGTGAGCAGTGGCACGAGCACGAGGGGCAGTTTGGGAACGCGGGCACGATGAGCGACATTGGAGCCAGCTGTGGAAGAAGACGACAACGTAGCGAGAAGTGTGACGAGCGAGAGGGGCAGTATGGGAACGCTGGCATGATGAGCGGCATCGGAGCCAGCTGTGGAAGAACACGAAGACGAACGTGCGATCCGTGGCACGAGAGCGGTTACGCCGAGGAACGCTGACGTGCCAGCAGTGGAAGGAGACGACGACGACGAAAGCCCCAGCGGTGGCACAAGTACGTTCGCGCGGTTACGCCGAGGGACGCCGACGCTCCACCAAGGAATGGGCGCCTAAGAGCGGCGCTCTAATAAATAAGGCGTGAGTGAACAAAACAAACAAAGAAAATACTAAAGTGTGCAAGCAAGCACATTCAATGCTTTATAAATTGCATGATTACATGAGAAAAGAGCAAAAAAAAAAGCGATCCCACTGATCTTTTATGTTATGGATTCAAGAATCAGTTTTCTGTTTTATGTGCGAAAGATACTGCAGTGTCCGCGTGCGCTATCGCAGCTCGAAATTTGTTCTACTCAGCTTCTCCCTATACACACGTTATGAAGTGATCACATTCGGCTAGCTTGACAAAACAGGTGGCCCTGTATCGGACCGAAAATCCTCGCCCTGTAGAGTCGCCGTCTTGATTCTTCTGCCCCGGCATGGATGATGTATATAAATGGTGTTGAAAAACCAGGAAGTGGAGCCGAAGTAGAGAACATCATGTTTATTCGACGCCTGCGAAAAAAAAAAAACTTAAAAATGCGGGCGCGCGCTCGTGTCCACGATCGCTTCTAACTTCGTCTTCTTCTCTTCTTTTTTTCGGATGAAAATATTTAACGGCTCCGGGCCGAACAATTTGCGTGTGCTTGCTTCTTTGCAAGACGGAGCTTGTCCAGCAGATTCTAGGTGGTACATCATCTGTACCGGTCTCTGCAACGTGTTGCCACTTGAAGTGCGTACTTTGTATGAGCGAATCTTGCCGTCACTGCCCGGAAATAATTCTGTCACTTGTCCCATCTTCCACAATTGTCTTGGCGAGTTTAATTCTTCTATCAGTTCCATGTCTCCAAGCTTCACTGATTCCGAGTGTCTAGTTCAATAATGG